>NW_025956970.1:0-30359 GCF_023159225.1 Perognathus longimembris pacificus
CTTTCTCCACTTTACAATTTTTTGTTATTATTTTATCTATTCCTGAGAGTTTATCTATTTTTTATTTGTTTATTTAAATGAAGTCGACCAGTTGCCTGCCCTTCCTCCATTATCCGTCACCGAGACAAACTGAACAAAGTTCTGAGGTCGATGTTGTAAAGATAAGGATTCAGGTCTGTCTGCTGTTTACCTTTGCTCCTGCGCGCACTGCCCTTCTCTCCACATTTATGTGTTTGTTTGTTTGTCTATCTAATCTTTTGGGTTTTTATTCCTAATGAGGTCGACCAGTTGTCTATTTATTATATTTTTTTACTACGCATCAAGCTGCGCTGCTTGTCTTTGCTCCTGTGTGCTCGCGCACTCTCGCCTTTTCCCACTTATTTTTATTTTTGATTTATTTTGTCAATTTTAAAAAAAATACGCATCGTGCTGTGCTGTTTGTGTTTGCTTGAGTGCATTCGCGCGCTCTCGCCTTTCTCCAGTTTACAATTTTTTTGTTATTATTTATCTATTCCTGAGAGTTTATCTTATTTTTTATTTGTTTATTTAAATGAAGTCGACCAGTTGCCTGCCCTTCCTTCCATTATCCGTCACCGAGACAAACTGAACAATGGTCTGAGTTAGACCTTGTAAAGATAAGTATTCAGGTCTGTCTGCTGTTTACCTTGGCTCCTGCGCGCACTGCCCTTCTCTCCACATTTATGTGTTTGTTTGTTTGTCTATCTAATCTTTTGGGTTTTTATTTCTAATGAGGTCGACCAGTTGTCTATTTATTATTTTTTTTACTATGCATCAAGCTGCGCTGCTTGTCTTTGCTCCTGTGTGCTCGCGCACTCTCGCCTTTTCCACTTATTTTTATTTTTGATTTATTTTTGATTTATTTTGTTAATTTTAAAGAAAAATACGCATCGTGCTGTGCTGTTTGTGTTTGCTTGAGTGCATTCGCGCGCTCTCGCTTTCTCCACTTTACAATTTTTTTGTTATTATTTATCTATTCCTGAGAGTTTATCTTATTTTTTTTTGTTTATTTAAATGAAGTCGACAATTTGCCTGCCCTTCCTTCCATTATCCGTCACCGAGACAAACTGCACAAAGTTCTGAGGTCGAACTTGTAAAGATAAGGATCAGGTCTGTCTGCTGTTTACCTTTGCTCCTGCGCGCACTGCCCTTCTCTCCACATTTATGTGTTTGTTTGTTTGTCTATCTAAACTTTTGGGTTTTTATTTCTAATGAGGTCGACCAGTTGTCTATTATTATTTTTTTTACTACGCATCAAGCTGCGCTGCTTGTCTTTGCTCCTCTGTGCTCGCGCACTCTCGCCTTTCCACTTATTTTTATTTTTGATTTATTTTTGATTTATTTTGTCAATTTAAAAAAAATACGCATCGTGCTGTGCTGTTTGTGTTTGCTTGAGTGCATTCGCGCGCTCTCGCTTTCTCCACTTTACAATTTTTTTGTTATTATTTATTCCTGAGAGTTTATCTTATTTTTTATTTGTTTATTTAAATGAAGTCGACCAGTTGCCTGCCCTTCCTTCCATTATCCGTCACCGAGACAAACTGAACAAAGTTCTGAGGTCGACCTTGTAAAGATAAGGATTCAGGTCTGTCTGCTGTTTATCTTTGCTCCTGCGCGCAGTGCCCTTTTCTCCACATTTATGTGTTTGTTTGTTTGTCTATCTAATCTTTTGGGTTTTTATTCCTAATGAGGTCGACCAGTTGTCTATTTATTATTTTTTTTACTACGCATCAAGCTGCGCTGCTTGTCTTTGCTCCTGTGTGCTCGCGCACTCTCGCCTTTTCCACTTATTTTTATTTTTGATTTATTTTTGATTTATTTTGTCAATTTTAAAAAAAAATACACATCGTGCTGTGCTGTTTGTGTTTGCTTGAGTGCATTTGCGCGCTCTCGCTTTCTCCACTTTACAATATTTTTGTTATTATTTATCTATTCCTGAGAGTTTATCTTATTTTTTATTTGTTTATTTAAATGAAGTCGACCAGTTGCCTGCCCTTCCTTCCATTATCCGTCACCGAGACAAACTGAACAAAGTTCTGAGGTCGATGTTGTAAAGATAAGGATTCAGGTCTGTCTGCTGTTTACCTTTGCTCCTGCGCGCACTGCCCTTCTCTCCACATTTATGTGTTTGTTTGTTTGTCTATCTAATCTTTTGGGTTTTTATTCCTAATGAGGTCGACCAGTTGTCTATTTATTATTTTTTTTATTACGCATCAAGCTGCGCTGCTTGTCTTTGCTCCTGTGTGCTCGCGCACTCTCGCCTTTTCCACTTATTTTTATTTTTGATTTATTTTTGATTTATTTTGTCAATTTAAAAAAAAAATACGCATCGTGCTGTGCTGTTTGTGTTTGCTTGAGTGCATTCGCGTGCTCTCGCTTTCTCCACGTTACAATTTTTTTGTTATTATTTATCTATTCCTGAGAGTTTATCTTATTTTTTATTTGTTTATTTAAATGAAGTCGACCAGTTGCCTGCCCTTCCTTCCATTATCCGTCACCGAGACAAACTGAACAAAGTTCTGAGGTCGACCTTGTAAAGATAAGGATTCAGGTTTGTCTGCTGTTTACCTTTGCTCCTGCGCGCACTGCCCTTCTCTCCACATTTATGTGTTTGTTTGTTTGTCTATCTAATCTTTTGGGATTTTATTCCTAATGAGGTCGACAAGTTGTCTATTTATTATTTTTTTACTACGCATCAAGCTGCACTGCTTGTCTTTGCTCCTGTGTGCTCGCGCACTCTCGCCTTTTCCACTTATTTTTATTTTTGATTTATTTTGTCAATTTAAAAAAAATACGCATCGTACTGTGCTGTTTGTGTTTGCTTGAGTGCAATCGCGCGCTCTCGCTTTCTCCACTTTACAATTTTTTGTTATTATTTATCTATTCCTGAGAGTTTATCTTATTTTTTATTTGTTTATTTAAATGAAGTCGACCAGTTGCCTGCCCTTCCTTCCATTATCCGTCACCGAGACAAACTGAACAAAGTTCTGGGGTCGACCTTGTAAAGATAAGGATTCAGGTCTGTCTGCTGTTTACATTTGCTCCTGCGCGCACTGCCCTTCTCTCCACATTTATGTGTTTGTTTGTTTGTCTATCTAATCTTTTGGGTTTTTATTTCTAATGAGTTCGACCAGTTGTCTATTTATTATTTTTTTTACTACGCATCAAGCTGCGCTGCTTGTCTTTGCTCCTGTGTGCTCGCGCACTCTCGCCTTTTCCACTTATTTTTATTTTTGATTTATTTTTGATATATTTTTTCAATTTAAAAAAAACGCATCGTGCTGTGCTGTTTGTGTTTGCTTGAGTGCATTCGCGCGCTCTCGCTTTCTCCACTTTACAATTTTTTTGTTATTATTCATCTATTCCTGAGAGTTTATCTTATTTTTTATTTGTTTATTTAAATGAAGTCGACCAGTTGCCTGCCCTTCCTTCCATTATCCGTCACCGAGACAAACTGAACAAAGTTCTGAGGTCGACCTTGTAAAGATAAGGATTCAGGTCTGTCTGCTGTTTACCTTTGCTCCTGCGCGCACTACCCTTCTCTCCACATTTATGTGTTTGTTTGTTTGTCTATCTAATCATTTGGGTTTTTATTTCTAATGAGGTCGACCAGTTGTCTATTTATTATTTTTTTTACTACGCATCAAGCTGCGCTGCTTGTCTTTGCTCCTGTGTGCTCGCGCACACTCGCCTTTTCCACTTATTTTTATTTTTGATTTATTTTTGAATTATTTTGTCAATTTTTAAAAAAAATACGCATCGTGCTGTGCTGTTTGTGTTTGCTTGAGTGCATTCGCGCGCTCTCGCTTTCTCCACTTTACAATATTTTTGTTATTATTTATCTATTCCTGAGAGTTTATCTTATTTTTTATTTGTTTATTTAAATGAAGTCGACCAGTTGCCTGCCCTTCCTTCCATTATCCGTCACCGAGACAAACTGAACAAAGTTCTGAGGTCGACCTTGTAAAGATAAGGATTCAGGTCTGTCTGCTGTTTACCTTTGCTCCTGCGCGCACTGCCCATCTCTCCACATTTATGTGTTTGTTTGTTTGTCTATCTAATCTTTTGGGTTTTTATTTCTAATTAGGTCGACCAGTTGTCTATTTATTATTTTTTTTACTACGCATCAAGCTGCGCTGCTTGTCTTTGCTCCTGTGTGCTCGCGCACTCTCGCCTTTTCCACTTATTTTTATTTTTGATTTATTTTTGATTTATTTTGTCAATTTAAAAAAATACGCATCGTGCTGTGCTGTTTGTGTTTGCTTGAGTGCATTCGCGCGCTCTCGCTTTCTCCACTTTACAATTTTTTGTTATTATTTATCTATTCCTGAGAGTTTATCTTAATTTTTATTTGTTTATTTAAATGAAGTCGACAGTTGCCTGCCCTTCCTTTCATTATCCGTCACCGAGACAAACTGAACAAAGTTCTGAGGTCGACCTTGTAAAGATAAGGATTCAGGTCTGTCTGCTGTTTACCTTTGCTACTGCGCGCACTGCTCTTCTCTCCACATTTATGTGTTTGTTTGTTTGTCTATCTAATCTTTTGGGTTTTTATTTCTAATGAGGTCGACCAGTTGTCTATTTATTATTTTTTTTTACTACGCACCAAGCTGCGCTGCTTGTCTTTGCTCCTGTGTGCTCGCGCACTCTCGCCTTTTCCACTTATTTTTATTTTTGATTTACTTTGTCAATTTAAAATAAAAATACGCATCGTGCTGTGCTGTTTGTGTTTCCTTCAGTGCATTCGCGCGCTCTCGCTTTCTCCACTTTACAATTTTTTTGTTATTATTTATCTATTCCTGAGAGTTTATCTTATTTTTTATTTGCTTATTTAAATGAAGTCGACCAGTTGCCTGCGCTTCCTTCCATTATCCGTCACCGAGACAAACTGAACAAAGTTCTGAGGTCGACCTTGTAAAGATAAGGATTCAGGTCTGTCTGCTGTTTACCTTTGCTCCTGAGCGCACTGCACTTCTCTCCACATTTATGTGTTTGTTTGTTTGTCTATCTAATCTTTTGAGTTTTTATTTCTAATGAGGTCGACCAGTTGTCTATTTATTATTTTTTTTACTACGCATCAAGCTGCGCTGCTTGTCTTTGCTCCTGTGTGCTTGCGCACTCTCGCCTTTTCCACTTATTTTTATTTTTGATTTATTTTTGAATTATTTTGTCAATTTTAAAAAAAAATACGCATCGTGCTGTGCTGTTTGTGTTTGCTTGAGTGCATTCGCGCGCTCTCGCTTTCTCCCCTTTACAATTTTTTTGTTATTATTTATCTATTCCTGAGAGTTTATCTTATTTTTTATTTGTTTACTTAAATGAAGTCGACCAGTTGCCTGCCCTTCCTTCCATTATCCGTCACCGGGACAAACTGAACAAAGTTCTGAGGTCGACCTTGTAAAGATAAGGATTCAGGTCTGTCTGCTGTTTACCTTTGCTCATGCGCGCACTGCCCTTCTCTCCACATTTATGTGTTTGTTTGTTTGTCTATCTAATCTTTTGGGTTTTTATTTCTAATGAGGTCGACCAGTTGTCTATTTATTATTTTTTTTACTACGCATCAAGCTGCGCTGCTTGTCTTTGCTCCTGTGTGCTCGCGCACTCTCGCCTTTTCCTCTTATTTTTATTTTTGATTTATTTTTGATTTATTTTGTCAATTTAAAAAAAAATACGCATCGTGCTGTGCTTTTTGTGTTTGCTTGAGTGCATTCGCGAGCTCTCGCTTTCTCCACTTTTCAATTTTTATGTCATTATTTATCTATTCCTGAGAGTTTATCTTATTTTTTATTTGTTTATTTAAATGAAGTCGACCAGTTGCCTGCCCTTCCTTCCATTATCTGTCACCGAGACAAACTGAACAAAGTTCTGAGGTCGACCTTGTAAAGATAAGGATTCAGGTCTGTCTGCTGTTTACCTTTGCTCCTGCGCGCACTGCCTTTCTCTCCACATTTATGTGTTTGTTTGTTTGTCTATCTAATCTTTTGGGTTTTTATTTCAATGAGGTCGACCAGTTGTCTATTTATTATTTTTTTTACTACGCATCAAGCTGCACTGCTTGTCTTTGCTCCTGTGTGCTCCCGCACTCTCGCCTTTTCCACTTATTTTTATTTTTGATTTATTTTTGATATATTTTGTCAATTTAAAAAAAATACGCATCGTGCTCTGCTGTTTGTGTTTGCTTGAGTGCATTCGCCCGCTCTCGCTTTCTCCACTTTACAATTTTTTTGTTATTATTTAGCTATTCCTGAGAGTTTATCTTATTTTTTATTTGTTTATTTAAATGAAGTCGACCAGTTGCCTGCCCTTCCTTCCATTATCCGTCACCGAGACAAACTGAACAATGGTCTGAGTTAGACCTTGTAAAGATAAGTATTCAGGTCTGTCTGCTGTTTACCTTTGCTCCTGCGCGCACTGCCCTTCTCTCCACATTTATGTGTTTGTTTGTTTGTCTATCTAATCTTTTGGGTTTTTATTTCTAATGAGGTCGACCAGTTGTCTATTTATTATTTTTTTTACTATGCATCAAGCTGCGCTGCTTGTCTTTGCTCCTGTGTGCTCGCGCACTCTCGCCTTTTCCACTTATTTTTATTTTTGATTTATTTTTGATTTATTTTGTTAATTTTAAAGAAAAATACGCATCGTGCTGTGCTGTTTGTGTTTGCTTGAGTGCATTCGCGCGCTCTCGCTTTCTCCACTTTACAATTTTTTTGTTATTATTTATCTATTCCTGAGAGTTTATCTTATTTTTTTTTGTTTATTTAAATGAAGTCGACCATTTGCCTGCCCTTCCTTCCATTATCCGTCACCGAGACAAACTGCACAAAGTTCTGAGGTCGAACTTGTAAAGATAAGGATTCAGGTCTGTCTGCTGTTTACCTTTGCTCCTGCGCGCACTGCCCATCTCTCCACATTTATGTGTTTGTTTGTTTGTCTATCTAATCTTTTGGGTTTTTATTTCTAATGAGGTCGACCAGTTGTCTATTTATTATTTTTTTTACTACGCATCAAGCTGCGCTGCTTGTCTTTGCTCCTGTGTGCTCGCGCACTCTCGCCTTTTCCACTTATTTTTATTTTTGATTTATTTTTGATTTACTTTGTCAATTTAAAAAAAATACGCATCGTGCTGTGCTGTTTGTGTTTGCTTGAGTGCATTCGCGCGCTCTCGCTTTCTCCACTTTACAATTTTTTTGTTATTATTTATCTATTCCTGAGAGTTTATCTTATTTTTTATTTGTTTATTTAAATGAAGTCGACCAGTTGCCTGCCCTTCCTTCCATTATCCGTCACCGAGACAAACTGAACAAAGTTCTGAGGTCGACCTTGTAAAGATAAGGATTCAGGTCTGTCTGCTGTTTACCTTTGCTCCTGCGCGCACTGCCCTTCTCTCCACATTTATGTGTTTGTTTGTTTGTCTATCTAATCTTTTGGGTTTTTATTTCTAATGAGGTCGACCAGTTGTCTATTTATTATTTTTTTTACTTCGCATCAAGCTGTGCTGCTGGTCTTTGCTCCTGTGTGCTCGCGCACTCTTGCCTTTTCCACTTATTTTTATTTTTGATTTATTTTTGATTTATTTTGTCAATTTAAAAAAAATACGCATCGTGCTGTGCTGTTTGTGTTTGCTTGAGTGCATTCGCGCGCTCTCGCTTTCTCCACTTTACAATTTTTTTGTTATTATTTATCTATTCCTGAGAGTTTATCTTATTTTTTATTTGTTTATTTAAATGAAGTCGACCAGTTGCCTGCCCTTCCTTCCATTATCCGTCACCGAGACAAACTGAACAAAGTTCTGAGGTCGACCTTGTAAAGATAAGGATTCAGGTCTGTCTGCTGTTTACCTTTGCTCCTGCGCGCACTGCCCTTCTCTCCACATTTATGTGTTTGTTTGTTTGTCTATCTAATCTTTTGGGTTTTTATTTCTAATGAGGTCGACCAGGTGTCTATTTATTATTTTTTTTACTACGCATCAAGCTGCGCTGCTTGTCTTTGCTCCTGTGTGCTCGCGCACTCTCGCCTTTTCCACTTATTTTTATTTTTGATTTACTTTGTCAATTTAAAATAAAAATACGCATCGTGCTGTGCTGTTTGTGTTTCCTTCAGTGCATTCGCGCGCTCTCGCTTTCTCCACTTTACAATTTTTTTGTTATTATTTATCTATTCCTGAGAGTTTATCTTATTTTTTATTTGCTTATTTAAATGAAGTCGACCAGTTGCCTGCGCTTCCTTCCATTATCCGTCACCGAGACAAACTGAACAAAGTTCTGAGGTCGACCTTGTAAAGATAAGGATTCAGGTCTGTCTGCTGTTTACCTTTGCTCCTGAGCGCACTGCACTTCTCTCCACATTTATGTGTTTGTTTGTTTGTCTATCTAATCTTTTGAGTTTTTATTTCTAATGAGGTCGACCAGTTGTCTATTTATTATTTTTTTTACTACGCATCAAGCTGCGCTGCTTGTCTTTGCTCCTGTGTGCTTGCGCACTCTCGCCTTTTCCACTTATTTTTATTTTTGATTTATTTTTGAATTATTTTGTCAATTTTAAAAAAAAATACGCATCGTGCTGTGCTGTTTGTGTTTGCTTGAGTGCATTCGCGCGCTCTCGCTTTCTCCCCTTTACAATTTTTTGTTATTATTTATCTATTCCTGAGAGTTTATCTTATTTTTTATTTGTTTACTTAAATGAAGTCGACCAGTTGCCTGCCCTTCCTTCCATTATCCGTCACCGGACAAACTGAACAAAGTTCTGAGGTCGACCTTGTAAAGATAAGGATTCAGGTCTGTCTGCTGTTTACCTTTGCTCATGCGCGCACTGCCCTTCTCTCCACATTTATGTGTTTGTTTGTTTGTCTATCTAATCTTTTGGGTTTTTATTTCTAATGAGGTCGACCAGTTGTCTATTTATTATTTTTTTTACTACGCATCAAGCTGCGCTGCTTGTCTTTGCTTCTGTGTGCTCGCGCACTCTCGCCTTTTCCTCTTATTTTTATTTTTGATTTATTTTTGATTTATTTTGTCAATTTAAAAAAAAATACGCATCGTGCTGTGCTGTTTGTGTTTGCTTGAGTGCATTCGCGAGCTCTCGCTTTCTCCACTTTTCAATTTTTATGTCATTATTTATCTATTCCTGAGAGTTTATCTTATTTTTTATTTGTTTATTTAAATGAAGTCGACCAGTTGCCTGCCCTTCCTTCCATTATCTGTCACCGAGACAAACTGAACAAAGTTCTGAGGTCGACCTTGTAAAGATAAGGATTCAGGTCTGTCTGCTGTTTACCTTTGCTCCTGCGCGCACTGCCTTTCTCTCCACATTTATGTGTTTGTTTGTTTGTCTATCTAATCTTTTGGGTTTTTATTTCAAATGAGGTCGACCAGTTGTCTATTTATTATTTTTTTTACTACGCATCAAGCTGCACTGCTTGTCTTTGCTCCTGTGTGCTCCGCACTCTCGCCTTTTCCACTTATTTTTATTTTTGATTTATTTTTGATATATTTTGTCAATTTAAAAAAAATACGCATCGTGCTCTGCTGTTTGTGTTTGCTTGAGTGCATTCGCCCGCTCTCGCTTTCTCCACTTTACAATTTTTTTGTTATTATTTAGCTATTCCTGAGAGTTTATCTTATTTTTTATTTGTTTATTTAAATGAAGTCGACCAGTTGCCTGCCCTTCCTTCCATTATCCGTCACCGAGACAAACTGAACAAATTTCTGAGGTCGACCTTGTAAAGATAAGGATTCAGGTCTGTCTGCTCTTTACCTTTGCTCCTGCGCGCACTGCCCTTCTCTCCACATTTATGTGTTTGTTTGTCTATCTAATCTTTTGGGTTTTTATTTCTAATGAGGTCGACCAGTTGTCTATTTATTATTGTTTTTACTATGCATCAAGCTGTCCTGCTTGTCTTTGCTCCTGTGTGCTCGCGCACTCTCGCCTTTTCCACTTATTTTTATTTTAGATTTATTTTTGATTTATTTTGTCAATTTAAAAAAAATACGCATCGTGCTGTGCTGTTTGTGTTTGCTTTAGTGCATTCGCGCGCTCTCGATTTCTCCACTTTACAATTTTTTTGTTATTATTTATCTATTCCTGAGAGTTTATCTTATTTTTATTTGTTTATTTAAATGAAGTCGACCAGTTGTGTGCCCTTCCTTCCATTATCCGTCACCGAGACAAACTGAACAAAGTTCTGAGGTCGACCTTGTAAAGATAAGGATTCAGGTCTGTCTGCTGTTTACCTTTGCTGCTGCTCGCACTGCCCTTCTCTCCACATTTATGTGTTTGTTTGTTTGTCTATATAATCTTTTGGGTTTTTATTTCTAATGAGGTCGACCAGTTGTCTATTTATTATTTTTTTTACTACGCATGAAGCTGCGCTGCTTGTCTTTGCTCCTGTGTGCTCGTGCACTCTCGCCTTTTCCACTTATTTTTATTTTTGATTTATTTTTGATTTATTTTGTCAATTTTAAAAAAAATACGCATCGTGCTGTGCTGTTTGTGTTTGCTTGAGTGCATACGCGCGCTCTCGCTTTCTCCACTTTACAATTTTTTTGTTATTATTTATCTATTCCTGAGAGTTTATCTTATTTTTTATTTGTTTATTTAAATGAAGTCGACCAGTTGCCTGCCCTTCCTTCCATTATCCGTCACCCAGACAAACTGAACAAAGTTCTGAGGTCGACCTTGTAAAGATAAGGATTCAGGTCTGTCTGCTGTTTACCTTTGCTCCTGCGCGCACTGCCCTTCTCTCCACATTTATGTGTTTGTTTGTTTGTCTATATAATCTTTTGGGTTTTTATTTCTAATGAGGTCGACCAGTTGTCTATTTATTATTTTTTTTACTACGCATGAAGCTGCGCTGCTTGTCTTTGCTCCTGTGTGCTCGCGCACTCTCGCCTTTTCCACTTATTTTTATTTTTGATTTATTTTGTCAATTTTTAAAAAAAATACGCATCGTGCTGTGCTGTTTGTGTTTGCTTGAGTGCATTCGCGCGCTCTCGCTTTCTCCACTTTACAATTTTTTTGTTATTATTTATCCATTCCTGAGAGTTTATCTTATTTTTTATTTGTTTATTTAAATGAAGTCGACCAGTTGCCTGCCCTTCTTCCATTATCCGTCACCGAGACAAACTGAACAAGTTCTGAGGTCGACCTTGTAAAGATAAGGATTCAGGTCTGTCTGCTGTTTACCTTTGCTCCTGAGCGCACTGCCCTTCTCTCCACATTTATGTGTTTGTTTGTTTGTCTATCTAATCTTTTGGGTTTTTATTTCTAATGAGGTCGACCAGTTGTCTATTTATTATTTTGTTTACTATGCATCAAGCTGCGCTGCTTGTCTTTGCTCCTGTGTGCTCGCGCACTCTCGCCTTTTCCAATTAATTTATTTTTGATTTATTTTTGATTTATTTTGTCAATTTAAAAAAAATACGCATCGTGCTGTGCTGTTTGTGTTTGCTTGAGTGCATTCGCGCGCTCTCGCTTTCTCCACTTTACAATTTTTTGTTATTATTTATCTATTCCTGAGAGTTTATCTTATTTTATTTGTTTATTTAAATGAAGTCGACCAGTTGCCTGCCCTTCCTTCCATTATCCGTCACCGAGACAAACTGAACAATGTTCTGAGGTCGACCTTGTAAAGATAAGGATTCAGGTCTGTCTGCTGTTTACCTTTGCTCCTGCACGCACTGCCCTTCTCTCCACATTTATGTGTTTGTTTGTTTGTCTATCTAATCTTTTGGGTTTTTATTTCTAATGAGGTCGACCAGTTGTCTATTTATTATTTTTTTTACTACGCATCAAGCTGCGCTGCTTGTCTTTGCTCCTGTGTGCTCGCGCACTCTCGCCTTTTCCACTTATTTTTATTTTTGATTTATTTTTGTTTTATTTTGTCAATTTATAAAAAAATACGCATCGTGCTGTGCTGTTTGTGTTTGCTTGAGTGCATTCGCGAGCTCTCGCTTTCTCCACTTTTCAATTTTTATGTTATTATTTATCTATTCCTGAGAGTTTATCTTATTTTTTATTTGTTTATTTAAATGAAGTCGACCAGTTGCCTGCCCTTCCTTCCATTATCCGTCACCGAGACAAACTGAACAAAGTTCTGAGGTCGACCTTGTAAAGATAAGGATTCAGGTCTGTCTGCTGTTTACCTTTGCTCCTGCGCGCACTGCCCTTCTCTCCACATTTATGTGTTTGTTTGTTTGTCTATCTAATCTTTTGGGTTTTTATTTCTAATGAGGTCGACCAGTTGTCTATTTATTATTTTTTTTACTACGCATCAAGCTGCGCTGCTTGTCTTTGCTCCTGTGTGCTCGCGCACTCTCGCCTTTTCCACTTATTTTTATTTTTGATTTATTTTGTCAATTTAAAAAAAAATACTCATCGTGCTGTGCTGTTTGTGTTTGCTTGAGTGCATGCGCGCGCTCTCGCTTTCTCCACTTTACAATTTTTTTGTTATTATTTATCTATTCCTGAGAGTTTATCTTATTTTTTATTTGTTTATTTAAATGAAGTCGACCAGTTGCCTGCCCTTCCTTCCATTATCCGTCACCGAGACAAACTGAACAATGTTCTGAGGTCGACCTTGTAAAGATAAGGATTCAGGTCTGTCTGCTGTTTACCTTTGCTCCTGCGCGCACTGCCCTTCTCTCCATATTTAGTGTTTGTTTGTTTGTCTATCTAATCTTTTGGGTTTTTATTTCTAATGAGGTCGACCAGTTGTCTATTTATTATTTTTTTTACTACGCATCAAGCTGCGCTGCTTGTCTTTGCTCCTGTGTGCTCGCGCACTCTCGCCTTTTCCACTTATTTTTATTTTTGATTTATTTTGTCAATTTAAAAAAAAAATACGCATCGTGCTGTGCTGTTTGTGTTTGCTTGAGTGCATTCGTGTGCTCTCGCTTTCTCCAATTTACAATTTTTTTGTTATTATTTATCCATTCCTGAGTTTATCTTATTTTTTATTTGTTTATTTAAATGAAGTCGACCAGTTGCCTGCCCTTCCTTCCATTATCCGTCACCGAGACAAACTGAACAAAGTTCTGAGGTCGACCTTGTAAAGATAAGGATTCAGGTCTGTCTGCTGTTTACCTTTGCTCCTGCGCGCACTGCCCTTCTCTCCACATTTATGTGTTTGTTTGTTTGTCTATCTAATCTTTTGGGTTTTTATTTCTAATGAGGTCGACCAGTTGTCTATTTATTATTTTGTTTACTACGCATCAAGCTGCGCTGCTTGTCTTTGCTCCTGTGTGCTCGCGCACTCTCGCCTTTTCCACTTATTTTTATTTTTGATTTATTTTTGTTTTATTTTGTCAATTTAAAAAAAATACGCATCGTGCTGTGCTGTTTGTGTTTGCTTGAGTGCATTCGTGCGCTCTCGCTTTCTCCACTTTACAATTTTTTTGTTATTATTTATCTATTCCTGAGAGTTTATCTTATTTTTTATTTGTTTATTTAAATGAAGTCGACCAGTTGCCTGCCCTTCCTTCCATTATCCGTCACCGAGACAAACTGAACAAAGTTCTGAGGTCGACCTTGTAAAGATAAGGATTCAGGTCTGTCTGCTGTTTACCTTTGCTCCTGCGCGCACTGCCCTTCTCTCCACATTTATGTGTTTGTTTGTTTGTCTATCTAATCTTTTGGGTTTTTATTTCTAATGAGGTCGACCAGTTGTCTATTTATTATTTTTTTTACTACGCATCAAGCTGCGCTGCTTGTCTTTGCTCCTGTGTGCTCGCGCACTCTCGCCTTTTCCACTTATTTTTTATTTTTGATTTATTTTGTCAATTTAAAAAAAAATACGCATCGTGCTGTGCTGTTTGTGTTTGCTTGAGTGCATTCGCGCGCTCTCGCTTTCTCCACTTTACAATTTTTTTGTTATTATTTATCTATTCCTGAGAGTTTATCTTATTTTTATTTGTTTATTTAAATGAAGTCGACCAGTTGCCTGCCCTTCCTTCCATTATCCGTCACCGAGACAAACTGAACAAAGTTCTGAGGTCGACCTTGTAAAGATAAGGATTCAGGTCTGTCTGCTGTTTACCTTTGCTCCTGCGCGCACTGCCCTTCTCTCCACATTTATGTGTTTGTTTGTTTGTCTATCTAATCTTTTGGGTTTTTATTTCTAATGAGGTCGACCAGTTGTCTATTTATTATTTTTTTTACTACGCATCAAGCTGCGCTGCTTGTCTTTGCTCCTGTGTGCTCGCGCACTCTCGCCTTTTCCACTTATTTTTATTTTTGATTTATTTTTGTTATTTTGTCAATTTTAAAAAAAAATACGCATCGTGCTGTGCTGTTTGTGTTTGCTTGAGTGCATTCGCGCGCTCTCGCTTTCTCCACTTTACAATTTTTTTGTTATTATTTATCCATTCCTGAGTTTATCTTATTTTTTATTTGTTTATTTAAATGAAGTCGACCAGTTGCCTGCCCTTCCTTCCATTATCCGTCACCGAGACAAACTGAACAAAGTTCTGAGGTCGACCTTGTAAAGATAAGGATTCAGGTCTGTCTGCTGTTTACCTTTGCTCCTGCGCGCACTGCCCTTCTCTCCACATTTATGTGTTTGTTTGTTTGTCTATCTAATCTTTTGGGTTTTTATTTCTAATGAGGTCGACCAGTTGTCTATTTATTATTTTGTTTACTACGCATCAAGCTGCGCTGCTTGTCTTTGCTCCTGTGTGCTCGCGCACTCTCGCCTTTTCCACTTATTTTTATTTTTGATTTATTTTGTCAATTTAAAAAAAATACGCATCGTGCTGTGCTGTTTGTGTTTGCTTGAGTGCATTCGCGCGCTCTCGCTTTCTCCACTTTACAATTTTTTTGTTATTATTTATCTATTCCTGAGAGTTTATCTTATTTTTTATTTGTTTATTTAAATGAAGTCGACCAGTTGCCTGCCCTTCCTTCCATTATCCGTCACCGAGACAAACTGAACAAAGTTCTGAGGTCGACCTTGTAAAGATAAGGATTCAGGTCTGTCTGCTGTTTACCTTTGCTCCTGCGCGCACTGCCCTTCTCTCCACATTTATGTGTTTGTTTGTTTGTCTATCTAATCTTTTGGGTTTTTATTTCTAATGAGGTCGACCAGTTGTCTATTTATTATTTTTTTTACTACGCATCAAGCTGCGCTGCTTGTCTTTGCTCCTGTGTGCTCGCGCACTCTCGCCTTTTCCACTTATTTATTTTTGATTTATTTTTGATTTATTTTGTCAATTTAAAAAAAATACGCATCGTGCTGTGCTGTTTGTGTTTGCTTGAGTGCATTCGCGCGCTCTCGCTTTCTCCACTTTACAATTTTTTTGTTATTATTTATCTATTCCTGAGAGTTTATCTTATTTTATTTGTTTATTTAAATGAAGTCGACCAGTTGCCTGCCCTTCCTTCCATTATCCGTCACCGAGACAAACTGAACAATGTTCTGAGGTCGACCTTGTAAAGATAAGGATTCAGGTCTGTCTGCTGTTTACCTTTGCTCCTGCGCGCACTGCCCTTCTCTCCACATTTATGTGTTTGTTTGTTTGTCTATCTAATCTTTTGGGTTTTTATTTCTAATGAGGTCGACCAGTTGTCTATTTATTATTTTTTTTACTACGCATCAAGCTGCGCTGCTTGTCTTTGCTCCTGTGTGCTCGCGCACTCTCGCCTTTTCCACTTATTTTTATTTTTGATTTATTTTGTTTTATTTTGTCAATTTAAAAAAAATACGCATCGTGCTGTGCTGTTTGTGTTTGCTTGAGTGCATTCGCGAGCTCTCGCTTTCTCCACTTTACAATTTTTTTGTTATTATTTATCTATTCCTGAGAGTTTATCTTATTTTTATTTGTTTATTTAAATGAAGTCGACCAGTTGCCTGCCCTTCCTTCCATTATCCGTCACCGAGACAAACTGAACAAAGTTCTGAGGTCGACCTTGTAAAGATAAGGATTCAGGTCTGTCTGCTGTTTACCTTTGCTCCTGCGCGCACTGCCCTTCTCTCCACATTTATGTGTTTGTTTGTTTGTCTATCTAATCTTTTGGGTTTTTATTTCTAATGAGGTCGACCAGTTGTCTATTTATTATTTTTTTTACTACGCATGAAGCTGCGCTGCTTGTCTTTGCTCCTGTGTGCTCGCGCACTCTCGCCTTTTCCACTTATTTTTATTTTTGATTTATTTTGTCAATTTAAAAAAAATACGCATCGTGCTGTGCTGTTTGTGTTTGCTTGAGTGCATTCGCGCGCTCTCGCTTTCTCCACTTTACAATTTTTTTGTTATTATTTATCTATTCCTGAGAGTTTATCTTATTTTTTATTTGTTTATTTAAATGAAGTCGACCAGTTGCCTGCCCTTCCTTCCATTATCCGTCACCGAGACAAACTGAACAAAGTTCTGAGGTCGACCTTGTAAAGATAAGGATTCAGGTCTGTCTGCTGTTTACCTTTGCTCCTGCGCGCACTGCCCTTCTCTCCACATTTATGTGTTTGTTTGTTTGTCTATCTAATCTTTTGGGTTTTTATTTCTAATGAGGTCGACCAGTTGTCTATTTATTATTTTTTTTACTACGCATCAAGCTGCGCTGCTTGTCTTTGCTCCTGTGTGCTCGCGCACTCTCGCCTTTTCCACTTATTTTTATTTTTGATTTATTTTGTCAATTTAAAAAAAAATACGCATCGTGCTGTGCTGTTTGTGTTTGCTTGAGTGCATTCGCGCGCTCTCGCTTTCTCCACTTTACAATTTTTTTGTTATTATTTATCTATTCCTGAGAGTTTATCTTATTTTTTATTTGTTTATTTAAATGAAGTCGACCAGTTGCCTGCCCTTCCTTCCATTATCCGTCACCGAGACAAACTGAACAAAGTTCTGAGGTCGACCTTGTAAAGATAAGGATTCAGGTCTGTCTGCTGTTTACCTTTGCTCCTGCGCGCACTGCCCTTCTCTCCACATTTATGTGTTTGTTTGTTTGTCTATCTAATCTTTTGGGTTTTTATTTCTAATGAGGTCGACCAGTTGTCTATTTATTATTTTTTTTACTACGCATCAAGCTGCGCTGCTTGTCTTTGCTCCTGTGTGCTCGCGCACTCTCGCCTTTTCCACTTATTTTTATTTTTGATTTATTTTTGTTATTTTGTCAATTTATAAAAAAATACGCATCGTGCTGTGCTGTTTGTGTTTGCTTGAGTGCATTCGTGCGCTCTCGCTTTCTCCACTTTACAATTTTTTTGTTATTATTTATCTATTCCTGAGAGTTTATCTTATTTTTTATTTGTTTATTTAAATGAAGTCGACCAGTTGCCTGCCCTTCCTTCCATTATCCGTCACCGAGACAAACTGAACAAAGTTCTGAGGTCGACCTTGTAAAGATAAGGA
The DNA here is from genome assembly GCF_023159225.1 of Perognathus longimembris pacificus. Classification (NCBI taxonomy): domain Eukaryota; kingdom Metazoa; phylum Chordata; class Mammalia; order Rodentia; family Heteromyidae; genus Perognathus; species Perognathus longimembris. The sequence goes on from NW_025956970.1 coordinate 17,355, forward strand.
TTCAGGTCTGTCTGCTGTTTACCTTTGCTCCTGCGCGCACTGCCCTTCTCTCCACATTTATGTGTTTGTTTGTTTGTCTATCTAATCTTTTGGGTTTTTATTTCTAATGAGGTCGACCAGTTGTCTATTTATTATTTTTTTTACTACGCATCAAGCTGCGCTGCTTGTCTTTGCTCCTGTGTGCTCCCGCACTCTCGCCTTTTCCACTTATTTTTATTTTTGATTTATTTTTGATTTATTTTGTCAATTTAAAAAAAATACGCATCGTGCTGTGCTGTTTGTGTTTGCTTGAGTGCATTCGCGCGCTCTCGCTTTCTCCACTTTACAATTTTTTTGTTATTATTTATCTATTCCTGAGAGTTTATCTTATTTTTTATTTGTTTATTTAAATGAAGTCGACCAGTTGCCTGCCCTTCCTTCCATTATCCGTCACCGAGACAAACTGAACAAAGTTCTGAGGTCGACCTTGTAAAGATAAGGATTCAGGTCTGTCTGCTGTTTACCTTTGCTCCTGCGCGCACTGCCCTTCTCTCCACATTTATGTGTTTGTTTGTTTGTCTATCTAATCTTTTGGGTTTTTATTTCTAATGAGGTCGACCAGTTGTCTATTTATTATTTTTTTTACTACGCATCAAGCTGCGCTGCTTGTCTTTGCTCCTGTGTGCTCGCGCACTCTCGCCTTTTCCACTTATTTTTATTTTTGATTTATTTTTGAATTATTTTGTCAATTTTAAAAAAAATACGCATCGTGCTGTGCTGTTTGTGTTTGCTTGAGTGCATTCGTGCGCTCTCGCTTTCTCCACTTTACAATTTTTTTGTTATTATTTATCTATTCCTGAGAGTTTATCTTATTTTTTATTTGTTTATTTAAATGAAGTCGACCAGTTGCCTGCCCTTCCTTCCATTATCCGTCACCGAGACAAACTGAACAAAGTTCTGAGGTCGACCTTGTAAAGATAAGGATTCAGGTCTGTCTGCTGTTTACCTTTGCTCCTGCGCGCACTGCCCTTCTCTCCACATTTATGTGTTTGTTTGTTTGTCTATCTAATCTTTTGGGTTTTTATTTCTAATGAGGTCGACCAGTTGTCTATTTATTATTTTTTTTACTACGCATCAAGCTGCGCTGCTTGTCTTTGCTCCTGTGTGCTCGCGCACTCTCGCCTTTTCCACTTATTTTTATTTTTGATTTATTTTTGATTTATTTTGTCAATTTAAAAAAATACGCATCGTGCTGTGCTGTTTGTGTTTGCTTGAGTGCATTCGCGAGCTCTCGCTTTCTCCACTTTTCAATTTTTATGTTATTATTTATCTATTCCTGAGAGTTTATCTTATTTTTTATTTGTTTATTTAAATGAAGTCGACCAGTTGCCTGCCCTTCCTTCCATTATCCGTCACCGAGACAAACTGAACAAAGTTCTGAGGTCGACCTTGTAAAGATAAGGATTCAGGCCTGTCTGCTGTTTACCTTTGCTCCTGCGCGCACTGCCCTTCTCTCCACATTTATGTGTTTGTTTGTTTGTCTATCTAATCTTTTGGGTTTTTATTTCTAATGAGGTCGACCAGTTGTCTATTTATTATTTTTTTTACTACGCATCAAGCTGCGCTGCTTGTCTTTGCTCCTGTGTGCTCGCGCACTCTCGCCTTTTCCACTTATTTTTATTTTTGATTTATTTTTGATATATTTTGTCAATTTGAAAAAAAATACGCATCGTGCTGTGCTGTTTGTGTTTGCTTGAGTGCATTCGCGCGCTCTCGCTTTCTCCACTTTACAATTTTTTTGTTATTATTTATCTATTCCTGAGAGTTTATCTTATTTTTTATTTGTTTATTTAAATGAAGTCGACCAGTTGCCTGCCCTTCCTTCCATTATCCGTCACCGAGACAAACTGAACAAAGTTCTGAGGTCGACCTTGTAAAGATAAGGATTCAGGTCTGTCTGCTGTTTACCTTTGCTCCTGCGCGCACTGCCCTTCTCTCCACATTTATGTGTTTGTTTGTCTATCTAATCTTTTGGGTTTTTATTTCTAATGAGGTCGACCAGTTGTCTATTTATTATTTTTTTTACTACGCATCAAGCTGTGCTGCTTGTCTTTGCTCCTGTGTGCTCGCGCACTCTCGCCTTTTCCACTTATTTTTATTTTAGATTTATTTTTGATTTATTTTGTCAATTTAAAAAAAATACGCATCGTGCTGTGCTGTTTGTGTTTGCTTGAGTGCATTCGCGCGCTCTCGCTTTCTCCACTTTACAATTTTTTTGTTATTATTTATCTATTCCTGAGAGTTTATCTTATTGTTTATTTGTTTATTTAAATGAAGTCGACCAGTTGCCTGCCCTTCCTTCCATTATCCGTCACCGAGACAAACTGAACAAAGTTCTGAGGTCGACCTTGTAAAGATAAGGATTCAGGTCTGTCTGCTGTTTACCTTTGCTCCTGCGCGCACTGCCCTTCTCTCCACATTTATGTGTTTGTTTGTTTGTCTATCTAATCTTTTGGGTTTTTATTTCTAATGAGGTCGACCAGTTGTCTATTTATTATTTTTTTTACTACGCATCAAGCTGCGCTGCTTGTCTTTGCTCCTGTGTGCTCGCGCACTCTCGCCTTTTCCACTTATTTTTATTTTTGATTTATTTTTGATTTATTTTGTCAATTTAAAAAAAAATACGCATCGTGCTGTGCTGTTTGTGTTTGCTTGAGTGCATTCGCGCGCTCTCGCTTTCTCCACTTTACAATTTTTTTGTTATTATTTAACTATTCCTGAGAGTTTATCTTATTTTTTATTTGTTTATTTAAATGAAGTCGACCAGTTGCCTGCCCTTCCTTCCATTATCCGTCACCGAGACAAACTCAACAAAGTTCTGAGGTCGACCTTGTAAAGATAAGGATTCAGGTCTGTCTGCTGTTTACATTTGCTCCTGCGCGCACTGCCCTTCTCTCCATATTTATGTGTTTGTTTGTTTGTCTATCTAATCTTTTGGGTTTTTATTTCTAATGAGGTCGACCAGTTGTCTATTTATTATTTTTTTTACTACGCATCAAGCTGCGCTGCTTGTCTTTGCTCCTGTGTGCTTGCGCACTCTCGCCTTTTCCACTTATTTTTATTTTTGATTTATTTTGTCAATTTAAAAAAAATACGCATCGTGCTGTGCTGTTTGTGTTTGCTTGAGTGCATTCCCGCGCTCTCGCTTTCTCCACTTTACAATTTTTTTGTTATTATTTATCTATTCCTGAGAGTTTATCTTATTTTTTATTTGTTTATTTAAATGAAGTCGACCAGTTGCCTGCCCTTCCTTCCATTATCCGTCACCGAGACAAACTGAACAAAGTTCTGAGGTCGACCTTGTAAAGATAAGGATTCAGGTCTGTCTGCTGTTTACCTTTGCTCCTGCGCGCACTGCCCTTCTCTCCACATTTATGTGTTTGTTTGTTTGTCTATCTAATCTTTTGGGTTTTTATTTCTAATGAGGTCGACCAGTTGTCTATTTATTATTTTTTTTACTACGCATCAAGCTGCGCTGCTTGTCTTTGCTCCTGTGTGCTCGCGCACTCTCGCCTTTTCCACTTATTTTTATTTTTGATTTATTTTTTATTTATTTTGTCAATTTAAAAAAAATACACATCGTGCTGTGCTGTTTGTGTTTGCTTGAGTGCATTCGCGCGCTCTCGCTTTCTCCACTTTACAATTTTTTTGTTATTATTTATCTATTCCTGAGAGTTTATCTTATTTTTTATTTGTTTATTTAAATGAAGTCGACCAGTTGCCTGCCCTTCCTTCCATTATCCGTCACCGAGACAAACTGAACAAAGTTCTGAGGTCGACCTTGTAAAGATAAGGATTCAGGTCTGTCTGCTGTTTAACTTTGCTCCTGCGCGCACTGCCCTTCTCTCCACATTTATGTGTTTGTTTGTTTGTCTATCTAATCTTTTGGGTTTTTATTTCTAATGAGGTCGACCAGTTGTCTATTTATTATTTTTTTTACTACGCATCAAGCTGCCCGGCTTGTCTTTGCTCCTGTGTGCTCGCGCACTCTCGCCTTTTCCACTTATTTTTATTTTTGATTTATTTTTGATTTATTTTGTCAATTTTAAAAAAAAATACGCATCGTGCTGTGCTGTTTGTGTTTGCTTGAGTGCATACGCGCGCTCTCGCTTTCTCCACTTTACAATTTTTTTGTTATTATTTATCTATTCCTGAGAGTTTATCTTATTTTTATTTGTTTATTTAAATGAAGTCGACCAGTTGCCTGCCCTTCCTTCCATTATCCGTCACCCAGACAAACTGAACAAAGTTCTGAGGTCGACCTTGTAAAGATAAGGATTCAGGTCTGTCTGCTGTTTACCTTTGCTCCTGCGCGCACTGCCCTTCTCTCCACATTTATGTGTTTGTTTGTTTGTCTATCTAATCTTTTGGGTTTTTATTTCTAATGAGGTCGACCAGTTGTCTATTTATTATTTTTTTTACTACGCATGAAGCTGCGCTGCTTGTCTTTGCTCCTGTGTGCTCGCGCACTCTCGCCTTTTCCACTTATTTTTATTTTTGATTTATTTTGTCAATTTTTAAAAAAAATACGCATCGTGCTGTGCTGTTTGTGTTTGCTTGAGTGCATTCGCGCGCTCTCGCTTTCTCCACTTTACAATTTTTTTGTTATTATTTATCCATTCCTGAGAGTTTATCTTATTTTTTATTTGTTTATTTAAATGAAGTCGACCAGTTGCCTGCCCTTCCTTCCATTATCCGTCACCGAGACAAACTGAACAAAGTTCTGAGGTCGACCTTGTAAAGATAAGGATTCAGGTCTGTCTGCTGTTTACCTTTGCTCCTGCGCGCACTGCCCTTCTCTCCACATTTATGTGTTTGTTTGTTTGTCTATCTAATCTTTTGGGTTTTTATTTCTAATGAGGTCGACCAGTTGTCTATTTATTATTTTGTTTAGTATGCCTCAAGCTGCGCTGCTTGTCTTTGCTCCTGTGTGCTCGCGCACTCTCGCCTTTTCCAATTAATTTATTTTTGATTTATTTTCGATTTATTTTGTCAATTTAAAAAAAATACGCATCGTGCTGTGCTGTTTGTGTTTGCTTGAGTGCATTCGCGCGCTCTCGCTTTCTCCACTTTACAATTTTTTGTTATTATTTATCTATTCCTGAGAGTTTATCTTATTTTTTATTTGTTTATTTAAATGAAGTCGACCAGTTGCCTGCCCTTCCTTCCATTATCCGTCACCGAGACAAACTGAACAAAGTTCTGAGGTCGACCTTGTAAAGATAAGGATTCAGGTCTGTCTGCTGTTTACCTTTGCTCCTGCGCGCACTGCCCTTCTCTCCACATTTATGTGTTTGTTTGTTTGTCTATCTAATCTTTTGGGTTTTTATTTCTAATGAGGTCGACCAGTTGTCTATTTATTATTTTTTTTACTACGCATCAAGCTGCGCTGCTTGTCTTTGCTCCTGTGTGCTCGCGCACTCTCGCCTTTTCCACTTATTTTTATTTTTGATTTATTTTGTCAATTTAAAAAAAAATACGCATCGTGCTGTGCTGTTTGTGTTTGCTTGAGTGCATTCGCGTGCTCTCGCTTTCTCCACTTTACAATTTTTTTGTTATTATTTATCTATTCCTGAGAGTTTATCTTATTTTTTATTTGTTTATTTAAATGAAGTCGACCAGTTGCCTGCCCTTCCTTCCATTATCCGTCACCGAGACAAACTGAACAATGTTCTGAGGTCGACCTTGTAAAGATAAGGATTCAGGTCTGTCTGCTGTTTACCTTTGCTCCTGCGCGCACTGCCCTTCTCTCCACATTTATGTGTTTGTTTGTTTGTCTATCTAATCTTTTGGGTTTTTATTTCTAATGAGGTCGACCAGTTGTCTATTTATTATTTTTTTTACTACGCATCAAGCTGCGCTGCTTGTCTTTGCTCCTGTGTGCTCGCGCACTCTCGCCTTTTCCACTTATTTTTATTTTTGATTTATTTTGTCAATTTAAAAAAAATACGCATCGTGCTGTGCTGTTTGTGTTTGCTTGAGTGCATTCGTGCGCTCTCGCTTTCTCCACTTTACAATTTTTTTGTTATTATTTATCTATTCCTGAGAGTTTATCTTATTTTTTATTTGTTTATTTAAATGAAGTCGACCAGTTGCCTGCCCTTCCTTCCATTATCCGTCACCGAGACAAACTGAACAAAGTTCTGAGGTCGACCTTGTAAAGATAAGGATTCAGGTCTGTCTGCTGTTTACCTTTGCTCCTGCCGCACTGCCCTTCTCTCCACATTTATGTGTTTGTTTGTTTGTCTATCTAATCTTTTGGGTTTTTATTTCTAATGAGGTCGACCAGTTGTCTATTTATTATTTTTTTTACTACGCATCAAGCTGCGCTGCTTGTCTTTGCTCCTGTGTGCTCGCGCACTCTCGCCTTTTCCACTTATTTTTATTTTTGATTTATTTTTGTTTATTTTGTCAATTTAAAAAAAATACGCATCGTGCTGTGCTGTTTGTGTTTGCTTGAGTGCATTCGCGCGCTCTCGCTTTCTCCACTTTACAATTTTTTTGTTATTATTTATCTATTCCTGAGAGTTTATCTTATTTTTTATTTGTTTATTTAAATGAAGTCGACCAGTTGCCTGCCCTTCCTTCCATTATCCGTCACCGAGACAAACTGAACAAAGTTCTGAGGTCGACCTTGTAAAGATAAGGATTCAGGTCTGTCTGCTGTTTACCTTTGCTCCTGCGCACACTGCCCTTCTCTCCACATTTATGTGTTTGTTTGTTTGTCTATCTAATCTTTTGGGTTTTTATTTCTAATGAGGTCGACCAGTTGTCTATTTATTATTTTTTTTACTACGCATCAAGCTGCGCTGCTTGTCTTTGCTCCTGTGTGCTCGCGCACTCTCGCCTTTTCCACTTATTTTTATTTTTGATTTATTTTGATTTATTTTGTCAATTTAAAAAAAAATACGCATCGTGCTGTGCTGTTTGTGTTTGCTTGAGTGCATTCGCGCGCTCTCGCTTTCTCCACTTTACAATTTTTTTGTTATTATTTATCTATTCCTGAGAGTTTATCTTATTTTTTATTTGTTTATTTAAATGAAGTCGACCAGTTGCCTGCCCTTCCTTCCATTATCCGTCACCGAGACAAACTGAACAAAGTTCTGAGGTCGACCTTGTAAAGATAAGGATTCAGGTCTGTCTGCTGTTTACCTTTGCTCCTGCGCGCACTGCCCTTCTCTCCACATTTATGTGTTTGTTTGTTTGTCTATCTAATCTTTTGGGTTTTTATTTCTAATGAGGTCGACCAGTTGTCTATTTATTATTTTTTTTACTACGCATCAAGCTGCGCTGCTTGTCTTTGCTCCTGTGTGCTCGCGCACTCTCGCCTTTTCCACTTATTTTTATTTTTGATTTATTTTGTCAATTTAAAAAAAAATACGCATCGTGCTGTGCTGTTTGTGTTTGCTTGAGTGCATTCGCGCGCTCTCGCTTTCTCCACTTTACAATTTTTTTGTTATTATTTATCTATTCCTGAGAGTTTATCTTATTTTTTATTTGTTTATTTAAATGAAGTCGACCAGTTGCCTGCCCTTCCTTCCATTATCCGTCACCGAGACAAACTGAACAAAGTTCTGAGGTCGACCTTGTAAAGATAAGGATTCAGGTCTGTCTGCTGTTTACCTTTGCTCCTGCGCGCACTGCCCTTCTCTCCACATTTATGTGTTTGTTTGTTTGTCTATCTAATCTTTTGGGTTTTTATTTCTAATGAGGTCGACCAGTTGTCTATTTATTATTTTTTTTACTACGCATCAAGCTGCGCCGCTTGTCTTTGCTCCTGTGTGCTCGCGCACTCTCGCCTTTTCCACTTATTTTTATTTTTGATTTATTTTTGATTTATTTTGTCAATTTAAAAAAAATACGCATCGTGCTGTGCTGTTTGTGTTTGCTTGAGTGCATTCGCGCGCTCTCGCTTTCTCCACTTTACAATTTTTTTGTTATTATTTATCTATTCCTGAGAGTTTATCTTATTTTTTATTTGTTTATTTAAATGAAGTCGACCAGTTGCCTGCCCTTCCTTCCATTATCCGTCACCGAGACAAACTGAACAAAGTTCTGAGGTCGACCTTGTAAAGATAAGGATTCAGGTCTGTCTGCTGTTTACCTTTGCTCCTGCGCGCACTGCCCTTCTCTCCACATTTATGTGTTTGTTTGTTTGTCTATCTAATCTTTTGGGTTTTTATTTCTAATGAGGTCGACCAGTTGTCTATTTATTATTTTTTTTACTACGCATCAAGCTGCGCTGCTTGTCTTTGCTCCTGTGTGCTCGCGCACTCTCGCCTTTTCCACTTATTTTTATTTTTGATTTATTTTTGTTTTATTTTGTCAATTTATAAAAAAATACGCATGGTGCTGTGCTGTTTGTGTTTGCTTGAGTGCATTCGCGAGCTCTCGCTTTCTCCACTTTTCAATGTTTATGTTATTATTTATCTATTCCTGAGAGTTTATCTTATTTTTTATTTGTTTATTTAAATGAAGTCGACCAGTTGCCTGCCCTTCCTTCCATTATCCGTCACCGAGACAAACTGAACAAAGTTCTGAGGTCGACCTTGTAAAGATAAGGATTCAGGTCTGTCTGCTGTTTACCTTTGCTCCTGCGCGCACTGCCCTTCTCTCCACATTTATGTGTTTGTTTGTTTGTCTATCTAATCTTTTGGGTTTTTATTTCTAATGAGGTCGACCAGTTGTCTATTTATTATTTTTTTTACTACGCATCAAGCTGCGCTGCTTGTCTTTGCTCCTGTGTGCTCGCGCACTCTCGCCTTTTCCACTTATTTTTATTTTTGATTTATTTTGTCAATTTAAAAAAAAAATACGCATCGTGCTGTGCTGTTTGTGTTTGCTTGAGTGCATTCGCGCGCTCTCGCTTTCTCCACTTTACAATTTTTTTGTTATTATTTATCTATTCCTGAGAGTTTATCTTATTTTTTATTTGTTTATTTAAATGAAGTCGACCAGTTGCCTGCCCTTCCTTCCATTATCCGTCACCGAGACAAACTGAACAATGTTCTGAGGTCGACCTTGTAAAGATAAGGATTCAGGTCTGTCTGCTGTTTACCTTTGCTCCTGCGCGCACTGCCCTTCTCTCCACATTTATGTGTTTGTTTGTTTGTCTATCTAATCTTTTGGGTTTTTATTTCTAATGAGGTCGACCAGTTGTCTATTTATTATTTTTTTTACTACGCATCAAGCTGCGCTGCTTGTCTTTGCTCCTGTGTGCTCGCGCACTCTCGCCTTTTCCACTTATTTTTATTTTTGATTTATTTTTGATTTATTTTGTCAATTTTAAAAAAAATACGCATCGTGCTGTGCTGTTTGTGTTTGCTTGAGTGCATTCGTGCGCTCTCGCTTTCTCCAATTTACAATTTTTTTGTTATTATTTATCCATTCCTGAGTTTATCTTATTTTTTATTTGTTTATTTAAATGAAGTCGACCAGTTGCCTGCCCTTCCTTCCATTATCCGTCACCGAGACAAACTGAACAAAGTTCTGAGGTCGACCTTGTAAAGATAAGGATTCAGGTCTGTCTGCTGTTTACCTTTGCTCCTGCGCGCACTGCCCTTCTCTCCACATTTATGTGTTTGTTTGTTTGTCTATCTAATCTTTTGGGTTTTTATTTCTAATGAGGTCGACCAGTTGTCTATTTATTATTTTTTTTACTACGCATCAAGCTGCGCTGCTTGTCTTTGCTCCTGTGTGCTCGCGCACTCTCGCCTTTTCCACTTATTTTTATTTTTGATTTATTTTGTCAATTTTAAAAAAAAATACGCATCGTGCTGTGCTGTTTGTGTTTGCTTGAGTGCATTCGCGCGCTCTCGCTTTCTCCACTTTACAATTTTTTGTTATTATTTATCTATTCCTGAGAGTTTATCTTATTTTTTATTTGTTTATTTAAATGAAGTCGACCAGTTGCCTGCCCTTCCTTCCATTATCCGTCACCGAGACAAACTGAACAAAGTTCTGAGGTCGACCTTGTAAAGATAAGGATTCAGGTCTGTCTGCTGTTTACCTTTGCTCCTGCGCGCACTGCCCTTCTCTCCACATTTATGTGTTTGTTTGTTTGTCTATCTAATCTTTTGGGTTTTTATTTCTAATGAGGTCGACCAGTTGTCTATTTATTATTTTTTTTACTACGCATCAAGCTGCGCTGCTTGTCTTTGCTCCTGTGTGCTCGCGCACTCTCGCCTTTTCCACTTATTTTTATTTTTGATTTATTTTTGATTTATTTTGTCAATTTAAAAAAAAATACGCATCGTGCTGTGCTGTTTGTGTTTGCTTGAGTGCATTCGCGCGCTCTCGCTTTCTCCACTTTACAATTTTTTTGTTATTATTTAACTATTCCTGAGAGTTTATCTTATTTTTTATTTGTTTATTTAAATGAAGTCGACCAGTTGCCTGCCCTTCCTTCCATTATCCGTCACCGAGACAAACTCAACAAAGTTCTGAGGTCGACCTTGTAAAGATAAGGATTCAGGTCTGTCTGCTGTTTACATTTGCTCCTGCGCGCACTGCCCTTCTCTCCACATTTATGTGTTTGTTTGTTTGTCTATCTAATCTTTTGGGTTTTTATTTCTAATGAGGTCGACCAGTTGTCTATTTATTATTTTTTTTACTACGCATCAAGCTGCGCTGCTTGTCTTTGCTCCTGTGTGCTCGCGCACTCTCGCCTTTTCCACTTATTTTTATTTTTGATTTATTTTGTCAATTTAAAAAAAAATACGCATCGTGCTGTGCTGTTTGTGTTTGCTTGAGTGCATTCGCGCGCTCTCGCTTTCTCCACTTTACAATTTTTTTGTTATTATTTATCTATTCCTGAGAGTTTATCTTATTTTTTATTTGTTTATTTAAATGAAGTCGACCAGTTGCCTGCCCTTCCTTCCATTATCCGTCACCGAGACAAACTGAACAAAGTTCTGAGGTCGACCTTGTAAAGATAAGGATTCAGGTCTGTCTGCTGTTTACCTTTGCTCCTGCGCGCACTGCCCTTCTCTCCACATTTATGTGTTTGTTTGTTTGTCTATCTAATCTTTTGGGTTTTTATTTCTAATGAGGTCGACCAGTTGTCTATTTATTATTTTTTTTACTACGCATCAAGCTGCGCTGCTTGTCTTTGCTCCTGTGTGCTCGCGCACTCTCGCCTTTTCCACTTATTTTTATTTTTGATTTATTTTTGATTTATTTTGTCAATTTAAAAAAAAATACACATCGTGCTGTGCTGTTTGTGTTTGCTTGAGTGCATTCGCGCGCTCTCGCTTTCTCCACTTTACAATTTTTTTGTTATTATTTATCTATTCCTGAGAGTTTATCTTATTTTTTATTTGTTTATTTAAATGAAGTCGACCAGTTGCCTGCCCTTCCTTCCATTATCCGTCACCGAGACAAACTGAACAAAGTTCTGAGGTCGACCTTGTAAAGATAAGGATTCAGGTCTGTCTGCTGTTTAACTTTGCTCCTGCGCGCACTGCCCTTCTCTCCACATTTATGTGTTTGTTTGTTTGTCTATCTAATCTTTTGGGTTTTTATTTCTAATGAGGTCGACCAGTTGTCTATTTATTATTTTTTTTACTACGCATCAAGCTGCGCTGCTTGTCTTTGCTCCTGTGTGCTCGCGCACTCTCGCCTTTTCCACATATTTTTATTTTTGATTTAGTTTTGATATTATTTTGTCAATTTTAAAAAAAAATACGCATCGTGCTGTGCTGTTTGTGTTTGCTTGAGTGCATTCGCGCGCTCTCTCTTTCTCCAATTTACAATTTTTTTGTTATTATTTATCCATTCCTGAGTTTATCTTATTTTTTATTTGTTTATTTAAATGAAGTCGACCAGTTGCCTGCCCTTCCTTCCATTATCCGTCACCGAGACAAACTGAACAAAGTTCTGAGGTCGACCTTGTAAAGATAAGGATTCAGGTCTGTCTGCTGTTTACCTTTGCTCCTGCCCGCACTGCCCTTCTCTCCACATTTATGTGTTTGTTTGTTTGTCTATCTAATCTTTTGGGTTTTTATTTCTAATGAGGTCGACCAGTTGTCTATTTATTATTTTGTTTACTACGCATCAAGCTGCGCTGCTTGTCTTTGCTCCTGTGTGCTCGCGCACTCTCGCCTTTTCCACTTATTTTTATTTTTGATTTATTTTTGTTTTATTTTGTCAATTTATAAAAAAATACGCATCGTGCTGTGCTGTTTGTGTTTGCTTGAGTGCATTCACGAGCTCTCGCTTTCTCCACTTTTCAATTTTTATGTTATTATTTATCTATTCCTGAGAGCTTTTCTTATTTTTTATTTGTTTATTTAAATGAAGTCGACCAGTTGCCTGCCCTTCCTTCCATTATCCGTCACCGAGACAAACTGAACAAAGTTCTGAGGTCGACCTTGTAAAGATAAGGATTCAGGTCTGTCTGCTGTTTACCTTTGCTCCTGCGCGCACTGCCCTTCTCTCCACATTTATGTGTTTGTTTGTTTGTCTATCTAATCTTTTGGGTTTTTATTTCTAATGAGGTCGACCAGTTGTCTATTTATTATTTTTTTTACTACGCATCAAGCTGCGCTGCTTGTCTTTGCTCCTGTGTGCTCGCGCACTCTCGCCTTTTCCACTTATTTTTATTTTTGATTTATTTTTGTTATTTTGTCAATTTAAAAAAAATACGCATCGTGCTGTGCTGTTTGTGTTTGCTTGAGTGCATTCGCGCGCTCTCGCTTTCTCCACTTTACAATTTTTTTGTTATTATTTATCCATTCCTGAGAGTTTATCTTATTTTTTATTTGTTTATTTAAATGAAGTCGACCAGTTGCCTGCCCTTCCTTCCATTATCCGTCACCGAGACAAACTGAACAAAGTTCTGAGGTCGACCTTGTAAAGATAAGGATTCAGGTCTGTCTGCTGTTTACCTTTGCTCCTGCGCGCACTGCCCTTCTCTCCACATTTATGTGTTTGTTTGTTTGTCTATCTAATCTTTTGGGTTTTTAT
>NW_025956971.1:0-24789 GCF_023159225.1 Perognathus longimembris pacificus
CCATTGGCCAGCAATACAGGAGCCAGAGTGGCTGCTAATTTCCAGAGATGACGTTGTGGAGGAAATAGCTTGTCTCCATGGGCGAGAGCAGGCCGGGGGTCACCAAAGCCTGCTCCAAACCACCCTAAAAGCTGTTTAGCAGACATGGCATTGGACATGTTCATAGTTAAAGTAGGGTCACAAGATGAGTTATATTCAGTGCAGTTTTGCAACCACACACCAAAAGGTCCCCAATCATACCAAGTATGCTGGGATGTATTCCAAATAGTTGGAAAAATTCCTCGACAACTTTCCCAATGTCTTTCAGTAAAGTTCAGGTTCAGATAAGTAAAATTGTCACATTTAGGCAGGCCAGCAGGGCTAGGATAATTATCTAATTTATAGGTATGAGATCCCACAGACCAGGAAGACAGTCTAATCAATCGAGTTCTACTGGAGTTATATGAACCTCCATGCTGAATCCAGTATTGATATCTAAAAGGGTAACATGGGGAATGGCCTTGACAGATAGCTTTAGAGAACTGAGAATAAGAGAAGTTAAATGATCTTTCCTCTTCCATAGGAAAGACTGGAATGCCAGACCCATAGGGGGAGAGAGTAAATTAGGAATAGATGTAAAAACAGAGACAGGGGCTTTTGTCCATAAATATGGACGTAATAAAGGAGGGTTAGAAAATATAGGCCCAATACATTACCTCTGATGTAGCCCCTACAGGTTACCAGTGCATACCTGTCCATATGAATGGCCTTATCACTTGAATGAGAATGTCTCACCCCCTTGATGGACAGAGGGGTGTTTGTTGCTGGATCCACTGGAGCAGGTGCTAGAAAGATGGGCTGTCTTCTGTAGAAACATAAGCATACCCTCGCCCCTGGGTTAACTCCTCCCCGGGGAGCCAATCTAGCCCAACCCCCAATCTAATCCAAATCGGCTGCGGTTTGTTTTGCATAGGCGGAGCTAGGAAGTGTCGCTCAGCTCTTGCTAAAACATCTCCTTGAGGCAAATTTAAAAAGTTAAGGACAAATAATGCTTCTGCAATAACAGCTCGGGCTGTTTTGTAAATACTTTTCATAGAAGTTGCATATCCCTCAGTACTATCCATACTCCCCCTCTTTAGTTTTTTAATTTGTGTTTTTAATGTATAATGAGCTCTTTCTACTATACCTTGACCTTGAGGATTGTATTCAATTCCTGTAACATGAAAAATGTTATGAAATTCTAAAAATTTTCGTACTTGTTTACTGGAATAAGCTGGTGCATTGTCAGTTTTTATTTGAGAAGGAATCCCCATGACTGCGAACGTTTCTAGTAAATGTTGAATGACATGAGTCCCTTTTTCCCCTGGTAGAGGTGTTGCCCAAATAAAAGAAGAATGTGTATCAATGGATACATGCACATATTGTAAGCGGCCAAATTCAGGGATGTGTGTTACATTCATTTGCCAAATTTCGTTGGGAGCTAATCCTCGAGGATTCGCACCGTGGGGAAGAGTTCGCAGATGCAAGGGTCTGCAAGTAGGACAGTTAGCAATGATTTGTTTAGCTTGTTTAAAGGGAATTTTATAAGTAACATGTAAATGACCTGCATTAGAGTGCCGGGCAGCATGATCTTCTTCTGCTGAGGCAAAAGAGACTAAAGCATCTACTTTAGCATTACCATATGCCATAGGACCTGGCAAATTAGAATGAGCTCGAATATGGACTGCATACAAAGAGTGTTGCCTCTGGCGCAACAGGTTCTGTAATTGTTTAAATAGTGAACTTAGTGGGGGTTTTATTTGAGAAATAACAGCAGAGTATATATTGCATAAAACATGTGCTGCATAAGCAGAGTCAGTAATTAAATTAAAAGGTATCAAGAAATTTTCCAGAGCATATATAATAGCCTGTAACTCATTTTGTTGTGCTGATTGCCAAGGGGTAAAGAAAACTTGATATTTATCTTCTGTCCAGAAGGCACATTTGTTATTTTTAGTACCATCTACAAAAACATTGGGAGCATTTAGAATGGGCTCAGAGAGTAAAATATTATCAATAACATAAGTTTGTCTTTGAAAAAATTGCCAAAGAGGACTAGAAGGTAAATGGTATAAAATTTCCCCTGTAAAGCCATTTAAAGCCAGAGGGAGAAGATCAGAGGTTTGTAACATAAACTCAAACTGCTGTTTAGGTATAGGGGTGATAATGAAGTAGGCGTCTTGCCCACTGATTTGCAGGCATCTCTTACGGCCTTGCATGATAATGAAACTGATCATCTCTGGGTAGGTGGTTAACGTTTTGGAGAAAGTGTGTTTGGTATATATCCATTCCAAAGGCTTATTGTACTGAGCTAGCACCCCTGTAGGGTAGTCTTTGGTAAGTAAAATTAGCAACCCAATAGGGGCAGATAAGTCTACCCGAGCTAAGGAATTTTGAGCCAGGGCCTTTTCCACTAGGAGTAGCTCCTGACGTGCCTCATCAGTTAATTCTCGGGGGCTTTTTAAGTCCGAATCTCCTTGAAGGATGGAAAATAGATTATGCAGCGCATATGTGGGAATTCCTAAGGAAGGGCGAAGCCAATTGATGTCCCCTAATAACTTTTGAAAGTCATTGAGAGTTTTTAACTCTTCAGTACGGATTTTTATTAATTGGGGGGTAATTACTTGTCTTCTAACTAAATATCCCAGACTTAAATGGTTCTTCTGTTTAAATGAATTTTATCAGGGGCAATTATTAAATTATACTGTTGAAAGTCTAAAGGCAAAATTTGTAACAATTTTGATACAATATTTTTATCAGGTGCAGCAAACAATAAATCATTTTATTGAAAACCTGTAAAACAAACTGGAGTACTAATTAAACAATCATCTTGATAGCCATCGTTTTCCTATATCCAACTTAAAACAAACATTTTAAATTTCATATCTCAGAATACATTTTTGATCTCAAGTCTTTTACCAAGCCTGGTTGTATTAAAAGAAATCTGGAGCCTAGGTATCACCCATTGCTTCATGCTGCTTGTTTTTCACTTCCAAATTTCTTATCTAGAAAGGCATTCTAAAACCTTTTAAAGTAGAGGCTTTCACACCTTTACCTCAGCCTGTATTTGCATAGAAAAACTGAAGCCCAGGGGGCACATTGCCTCCTGGTTGTCTGCTTTAAAAGAGCCATTTTCCTATATACAGAGAGTTAATGAAAGTTGTGTACTTCTATCCCCCAGCATTTTCCTATATACAGAGAGTTAATGAAAGTTGTGTACTTCTATCCCCCATTAGTTTATATACTTTAAAATATTTACCTGATTATATGTGACTTAAGATAGTTAATCTTACTGTTACAGTACAGTTTACAGTACAGTACAGTACAGTTTACACTTAAAAAATTTAGTACCTGATTCATTAAAGTGATACCCAAAACAATTGTAACAAGAGTACACTTAGCAGTGTGCCCCAGAATTATAACCATGAGATTTCAGAGTTAGCATATTTGCCTTTTTGATACATCCAAATTGCAAACCTGTACAGAAATCGAGTTATATCAGGTAAATAAACTTTTAACTCTCCTTTAAGATATTCCAATTTTAATCCATCCTAAGGGGCAGTTTTAGAAGTATCAGTCAAATCATACATTTTACCCTGAGGTTTCCAATGTTTATACCTGAAAACAAAAGAAATAAAAGAAAGGCCTCCATTGGCCTGTCCTATAGAATGGGCCTATCTCCATCCTACTCCTTAGAGCTTGATGAACTGCCTTGGGGCCAGCTTGCCCTCTCCCACTATGAATGGACGCCACCTACGGCTGTCCCATCACGTGGATCGGCTAAACTGCACTTTTGTCAGTTTACCCCTCACTACTGAGGATAGGTTCAAGGACCCATGCTAAGTTCTTATTTATTTATTTATTTTTAACCATGAATTAAAGAATTTTTAACTATAGTTCCTTTTAAAATAAAGTAATAATCCTTTAAAGCTTTTGGTAAAGCCCAAACTCGATGATCTTTTGAAGTTTAAAGTTAAACTAACCTATTTTTACATCATACATTTTTAATCTTGAACACATTCACACCCACATACATTTGTGCGCGCGCACACACACATACATACATTCACATATGTAGGTATTAATGTAAACAGAACTTAAAAGCAGTCCAAACAACTATCAGCCGTACATTTTTTAGTGGCAAAAGGTATATTTTCCAATCTTATTCTTGTAATGACCAAAACTTAAAACAAAACCTTTAATGAATGATTTTAGCATTGTTCAGTCTTATTCGCTAGGGCCTATTAGTTTTAGCAAAGTATCTTAGCATACTAATTAATTTTTAGCTGAAGATAACTGGGTTGGGGTCTCCTGGAGTATTACTGAGTCCACCTAGCACTTGACTCTTTTTTTTTTTTTTTTTTTTTTTTTTTTTTTTTTTTTTTGGCCAGTCGTGGGCCTTGGACTCAGGGCCTGAGCACTGTCCCTGGCTTCTTCCCGCTCAAGGCTAGCACTCTGCCACTTGAGCCACAGCGCCTCTTCTGGCCGTTTTCTGTATACGTGGTGCTGGGGAATCGAACCTAGGGCCTCGTGTATCCAAGGCAGGCACTCTTGCCACTAGGCTACATCCCCAGCCCCTAGCACTTGACTCTTAGTGTTTACTCTCAGGCTAAGATTAGCCGGCTGTTTGAACTCGGTTCTTAGCAGCCTGCACTTTTTCTGCCTTCTTGCAGTAGGAGACACAGTACCTAGTAAATGTTTTGCCCATAGACATGTAAATGGACAACAGAAATAAGGGAAACAAAAGTTTATGTTTAAAACTGGTACCAATCTCAAAGACAAAACTAGTCAAGACAAAACAGAACATAGAAACAGAGGCTTTTACGCCTTGGATGGCATGTCCAGCGTCCACAAGCTGCCAGCCAGAGTGATGGAAAGTCCATAGGGCCCTGAAAATTCTCAGGGGGATCCTCCCCAGTGGAGATTTCCATCCCCTGGCAATCAACCTGCCGAGGCCGCCCACCAGAGGACTTCTTTCCCAATTTAGCACTCCACACGAAACACAACTAATCAAACAAGGACAAAGACACATGAAACATGTAGCGCAGGCGCAAATTAAAAGTGCAATTGCAGTAAAAATTCTCTTGAGAAGTAAAAGAAAAATCACTAGTCCTTCCCCAATTCCAGGCTGATGGACTAAAACAGGGAGTGTCAGCTCCCCTGCTAGTGCCTGGTTGTAAAGAAAAGATGATGGGGAAGCCTCCTTCACTGAAAGGGAGCCATGAGAGGGCCCCGTATTACAGCTGTCCTAAGTTAAGTGACCCTGGTCAATATCTTGTTAATGAGGGGGCTGTGCTACACCTCCGGTTGGAGGGGGTTGAATGACAGGAAAAGTTTGATAGCAAGAGAGAGAAGCAGAACCATAGGACTTAGATTAATTAAAGTAAAAGTGGGCTCCGCGGCCGCAATTATTTGTTTTTTACTTTCACCTTCCTGACTGCCCCTGGCAGATCGAAAGAGCATCTGTAGCACTTTGACTGCACTGCTGAGCTATATGAATCGGCCTCATTCTCTGAAGAGGTATGAGTAGCAGCCACAGATTTAGCTTTAGGTGCTACCTTTTCTCTGTCAACACTGGCAGGAGACTGCTCAGATGTAGCCATCTCTTTTAACTCCTGCCCGATTTGAGTTTTTACCTCTTCGGGCAAATTATAAGTCTCCATGGCTTTCTCCACGTCAGCCTCCAGTTCGGCCGCTGTTGTTCTGACAGCATTCCGACACATCATACTTAGAGCTGCACGTGTTAATGCCCAAATAGACCAAAAGGTAACTGGAACTTTCTCACCATGCCTATATGCCTTTTCCACATTATTCTCTACTCGTTCCCAGACTTCTAAATCTAAAGTATCTCCCTCTGGGAACCATATATTATACTCCACTACCTGTACACACTCATCTCTTTGTGAACACGAGACCATAGCTCCGTCCCGTTTCAATACATGGTGGATAAAATTAGAAAATGGAGTTGGTTTAGCTTGTCCCATAACCCCGTAATTTTTTAAGAATAGGAGCTCACCACACAGATCCCTTGTCTCCTGTGAATTACACACAGATCCCTTGTCTCCTGTGAATTAAAAATATCTCTCACCTCACTCGAGAGCTCGGCAGTTCCGCAATCTCCTGTGGATCAATTGTCAGGTCCCTGGGTCCGGACGCCAGATGTTGAACCTGGGTAACTGCAGTCGAAATCAGGACACGGGGGATGCAAGGCGAGTGAACCAATGCATACTTTATTCCAAGAGGGCCAGGGTTTATATAGGGTTAGAAACCAATTTTACAATTACAGGGTAAAAGATCAATACAGCATGACATTTGTCTCAAATACAGAAGTGGAGGAAATTTCCTACTGTGAGGGCAGGAACTTGATACAAATGCCTTTCTAATAACAGGAGGTAGTGACTACAAAGATTATTGATATCAAAACAAGTAACTGTATACAACCGAGGTAGAACTAATTATCTCCTAGCTACTATCTCCTTAAGGCTAGATAACATCAATCTTGACTTCTCCAAATACTTGTGAAATAACAGTGAGGAGACTTTCCTGTTTACAGTGAGAATCTAGTGAGGAGACTTTCCTGTTTACAGTGAGAATCTAGTGAGGAGACTTTCCTGTTTACAGAGAGAATCTAACACTAAAGGCAGCTGGTCTAGCAAGTCTCCTAATGGAGACTTGCTAAGTAGGGGGAAAAAGGAGATTCTCACAACAACTGGTGGCTTCCTTTGGCCCACAAACACCAGAAACTCCTTTCTGGGAATGTGTTCCCAAGGGCCTATTAGTGTGCTAATGAGGCATCAGAGTAACCGTGCCGGGGCTAAATTTTTCCACTGGTTGGAGACTTTAATTCTCCAACAGACCAGTTGTCTATTTATTATTTTTTTTGCTACGCATCAAGCTGCGCTGCTTGTCTTTGCTCCTGTGTGCTCGCGCACTCTCGCCTTTTCCACTTATTTTTATTTTTGATTTATTTTTTATTTATTTTGTCAATTTTTAAAAAAAATACGCATCGTGCTGTGCTGTTTGTGTTTGCTTGAGTGCATTCGCGCGCTCTCGCTTTCTCCACTTTACAATTTTTTTGTTATTATTTATCTATTCCTGAGAGTTTATCTTATTTTTTATTTGTTTATTTAAATGAAGTCGACCAGTTGCCTGCCCTTCCTTCCATTATCCGTCACCGAGACAAACTGAACAAAGTTCTGAGGTCGACCTTGTAAAGATAAGGATTCAGGTCTGTCTGCTGTTTACCTTTGCTCCTGCGCGCACTGCCCTTCTCTCCACATTTATGTGTTTGTTTGTCTATATAATCTTTTGGGTTTTTATTTCTAATGAGGTCGACCAGTTGCCTATTTATTATTTTTTTTACTATGCATCAAGCTGCGCTGCTTCTCTTTGCTCCTGTGTGCTCGCGCACTCTCGCCTTTTCCCCTTATTTTTATTTTTGATTTATTTTTTATTTATTTTGTCAATTTAAAGAAAAAATACGCATCGTGCTGTGCTGTTTGTGTTTGCTTGAGTGCATTCGCGCGCTCTCGCTTTCTCCACTTTGCAATTTTTTTGTTATTATTTATCTATTCCTGAGAGTTTATCTTATTTTTTATTTGTTTATTTAAATGAAGTCGACCAGTTGCCTGACCTTCCTTCCCTTATCCGTCACCGAGACAAACTGAACAAAGTTCTGAGGTCGACCTTGTAAAGATAAGGATTCAGGTCTGTCTGCTGTTTACCTTTGCTCCTGCGCGCACTGCCCTTCTCTCCACATTTATGTGTTTGTTTGTTTGTCTATCTAATCTTTTGGGTTTTTATTTCTAATGAGGTCGACCAGTTGTCTATTTATTATTTTTTTTACTACGCATCAAGCTGCGCTGCTTGTCTTTGCTCCTGTGTGCTCGCGCACTCTCGCCTTTTCCACTTATTTTTATTTGTGATTTATTTTTGATTTATTTTGTCAATTTAAAAAAAAATACGCATCGTGCTGTGCTGTTTGTGTTTGCTTGAGTGCATTCGCGCGCTCTCGCTTTCTCCACTTTACAATTTTTTTGTTATTATTTATCTATTCCTGAGAGTTTATCGTATTTTTTATTTGTTTATTTAAATGAAGTCGACCAGTTGCCTGCCCTTCCTTCCATTATCCGTCACCGAGTCAAACTGAACAAATTTCTGAGGTCGACCTTGTAAAGATAAGGATTCAGGTCTGTCTGCTGTTTACCTTTGCTCCTGCGCGCACTGCCCTTCTCTCCACATTTATGTGTTTGTTTGTTTGTCTATCTAATCTTTTGGGTTTTTATTTCTAATGAGGTCGACCAGTTGTCTATTTATTATTTTTTTTACTACGCATCAAGCTGCGCTGCTTTTCTTTGCTGCTGTGTGCTCGCGCACTCTCGCCTTTTCCCCTTATTTTTATTTTTGATTTATTTTTGATTTATTTTGTCAATTTAAAAAAAAATACGCATCGTGCTGTGCTGTTTGTGTTTGCTTGAGTGCATTCGCGCGCTCTCGCTTTCTCCACTTTACAATTTTTTTGTTACTATTTATCTATTCCTGAGAGTTTATCTTATTTTTTATTTGTTTATTTAAATGAAGTCGACCAGTTGCCTGCCCTTCCTTCCATTATCCGTCACCGAGACAAACTGAAGAAAGTTCTGAGGTCGACCTTGTAAAGATAAGGATTCAGGTCTGTCTGCTGTTTACCTTTGCTCCTGCGCGCACTGCCCTTCTCTCCACAATTATGTGTTTGTTGGTCTATCTAATCTTTTGTGTTTTTATTTCTAATGAGGTCTACCAGTTGTCTATTTACTATTTTTTTTACTACGCATCAAGCTGCGCTGCTTGTCTTTGCTCCTGTGTGCTCGCGCACTCTAGCCTTTTCCACTGATTTTTATTTTTGATTTATTTTTGATTTATTTTGTCAATTTAAAAAAAATACGCATCGTGCTGTGCTGTTTGTGTTTGCTTGAGTGCATTCGCGCGCTCTCGCTTTCTCCACTTTACAATTTTTTTGTTATTATTTATCTATTCCTGAGAGTTTATCTTATGTTTTATTTGTTTATTTAAATGAAGTCGACCAGTTGCCTGCCCTTCCTTCCATTATCCGTCACCGAGACAAACTGAAGAAAGTTCTGAGGTCGACCTTGTAAAGATAAGGATTCAGGTCTGTCTGCTGTTTACCTTTGCTCCTGCGCGCACTGCCCTTCTCTCCACATTTATGTGTTTGTTTGTTTGTCTATCTAATCTTTTGGGATTTTATTTCTAATGAGGTCGACCAGTTGTCTATTTATTATTTTTTTTACTACACATCAAGCTGCGCTGGTTGTCTTTGCTCCTGTGTGCTCGCGCACTCTCGCCTTTTCCACTTATTTTTATTTTTGATTTATTTTTAATTTATTTGGTCAATCTTAAAAAAATAAATACGCATCGTGCTGTGCTGTTTGTGTTTGCTTGAGTGCATTCTCGCGCTCTCGCTTTCTCCACTTTACAATTTTTTTGTTATTATTTATCTATTCCTGAGAGTTTATCTTATTTTTTATTTCTTTATTTAAATGAAGTCGACCAGTTACCTGCCCTTCCTTCCATTATCCGTCACCGAGACAAACTGAACAAAATTCTGAGGTCGACCTTGTAAAGATAAGGATTCAGGTCTGTCTGCTGTTTACCTTTGCTCCTGCGCGCACTGCCCTTCTCTCCACATTTATGTGTTTGTTTGTCTATCTAATCTTTTGGGTTTTTATTTCTAATGAGGTCGACCAGTTGTCTATTTATTATTTTTTTTACTACGCATCAAGCTGCGCTGCTTGTCTTTGCTCCTGTGTGCTCGCGCACTCTAGCCTTTTCCACTTATTTTTATTTTTGATTTATTTTTGATTTATTTTGTCAATTTAAAAAAAAATACGCATCGTGCTGTGCTGTTTGTGTTTGCTTGAGTGCATTCGCGCGCTCTCGCTTTCTCCACTTTACAATTTTTTTGTTATTATTTATCTATTCCTGAGAGTTTATCTTATGTTTTATTTGTTTATTTAAATGAAGTCGACCAGTTGCCTGCCCTTCCTTCCATTATCCGTCACCGAGACAAACTGAAGAAAGTTCTGAGGTCGACCTTGTAAAGGTAAGGATTCAGGTCTGTCTGCTGTTTACCTTTGCTCCTGCGCGCACTGCCCTTCTCTCCACATTTATGTGTTTGTTTGTTTGTCTATCTAATCTTTTGGGTTTTTATTTCTAATGAGGTCGACCAGTTGTCTATTTATTATTTTTTTTACTACGCATCAAGCTGCGCTGCTTTTCTTTGCTGCTGTGTGCTCGCGCACTCTCGCCTTTTCCCCTTATTTTTATTTTTGATTTATTTTTGATTTATTTTGTCAATTTAAAAAAAAATACGCATCGTGCTGTGCTGTTTGTGTTTGCTTGAGTGCATTCGCGCGCTCTCGCTTTCTCCACTTTACAATTTTTTTGTTACTATTTATCTATTCCTGAGAGTTTATCTTATTTTTTATTTGTTTATTTAAATGAAGTCGACCAGTTGCCTGCCCTTCCTTCCATTATCCGTCACCGAGACAAACTGAACAAAGTTCTGAGGTCGACCTTGTAAAGATAAGGATTCAGGTCTGTCTGCTGTTAACCTTTGCTCCTGCGTGCACTGCCCTTCTCTCCACATTTATGTGTTTGTTTGTTTGTCTATCTAATCTTTTGGGTTTTTATTTCTAATGAGGTCGACCAGTTGTCTATTTATTATTTTTTTTACTACGCATCAAGCTGCGCTGCTTGTCTTTGCTCCTGTGTGCTCGCGCACTCTCGCCTTTTCCACTTATTTTTATTAGTGATTTATTTTTGATTTATTTTGTCAATTAAAAAAAAATACGCATCGTGCTGTGCTGTTTGTGTTTGCTTGAGTGCATTCGCGCGCTCTCGCTTTCTCCACTTTACAATTTTTTTGTTATTATTTATCTATTCCTGAGAGTTTATCTTATTTTTTATTTGTTTATTTAAATGAAGTCGACCAGTTGCCTGCCCTTCCTTCCATTATCCGTCACCGAGACAAACTGAACAAATTTCTGAGGTCGACCTTGTAAAGATAAGGATTCAGGTCTGTCTGCTGTTTACCTTTGCTCCTGCGAACACTGCCCTTCGCTCCACATTTATGTGTTTGTTTGTTTGACTATCTAATCTTTTGGGTTTTTTTTCTAATGAGGTCGACCAGTTGTCTATTTATTATTTTTTTTACTACACATCAAGCTGCGCTGCTTGTCTTTGCTCCTGTGTGCTCGCGCATTCTCGCCTTTTCCACTTATTTTTATTTTTGATTTATTTTTGATTTATTTTGTCAAGTGAAAAAAAATACGCATCGTGCTGTGCTGTTTGTGTTTGCTTGAGTGCATTCGCGCGCTCTCGCTTTCTCCACTTTACAATTTTTTTGTTGTTATTTATCTATTCCTGAGAGTTTATCTTATTTTTATTTGTTTATTTAAATCAAGTCGACCAGTTGCCTGCCCTTCCTTCCATTATCCGTCACCGAGACAAACTGAACAAAGTTCTGAGGTCGACCTTGTAAAGATAAGGATTCAGGTCTGTCTGCTGTTTACCTTTGCTCCTGCGCGCACTGCCCTTCTCTCCACATTTATGTGTTTGTTTGTTTGTCTGTCTAATCTTTTGGGTTTTTATTTCTAATGAGGTCGACCAGTTGTCAATTTATTATTTTTTTTACTACGCATCAAGCTGCGCTGCTTGTCTTTGCGCCTGTGTGCTCGCGCACTCTCGCCTTTTCCACTTATTTTTATTTTTGATTTATTTTTGATTTATTTTGTCAATTTAAAAAAAATACGCATCGTGCTGTGCTGTTTGTGTTTGCTTGAGTGCATTCGCGCGCTCTCGCTTTCTCCACTTTACAATTTTTTTGTTATTATTTATTTATTCCTAAGAGTTTATCTTATTTTTTATTTCTTTATTTAAATGAAGTCGACCAGTTGCCTGCCCTTCCTTCCATTATCCGTCACCGAGACAAACTGAACAAAGTTCTGAGGTCAACCTTGTAAAGATAAGGATTCAGGTCTGTCTGCTGTTTACCTTTGCTCCTGCGCGCACTGCCCTTCTCTCCACATTTATGTGTTTGTTTGTCTATCTAATCTTTTGGGTTTTTATTTCTAATGAGGTCGACCAGTTGTCTATTTATTATTTTTTTTACTATGCATCAAGCTGCGCTGCTTGTCTTTGCTGCTGTGTGCTCGCGCACTCTCGCCTTTTCCCCTTATTTTTATTTTTGATTTATTTTTGATTTATTTTGTCAATTTAAAAAAAAATACGCATCGTGCTGTGCTGTTTGTGTTTGCTTGAGTGCATTCGCGCGCTCTCGCT
The DNA here is from genome assembly GCF_023159225.1 of Perognathus longimembris pacificus. NCBI lineage: Eukaryota > Metazoa > Chordata > Mammalia > Rodentia > Heteromyidae > Perognathus > Perognathus longimembris. The sequence continues at coordinate 12,358 of NW_025956971.1, forward strand.
TTCTCCACTTTACAATTTTTTGTTATTATTTATCTATTCCTGAGAGTTTATCTTATTTTTTATTTGTTTACTTAAATGAAGTCGACCAGTTGCCTGCCCTTCCTTCCATTATCCGTCACCGAGACAAACTGAACAAAGTTCTGAGGTCGACCTTGTAAAGATAAGGATTCAGGTCTGTCTGTTGTTTACCTTTGCTCCTGCGCGCACTGCCCTTCTCTCCACATTTATGTGTTTGTTTTTTTGTCTATCTAATCATTTGGGTTTTTATTTCTAATGAGGTCGACCAGTTGTCTATTTATTATTTTTTTTACTACGCATCAAGCTGCGCTGCTTGTCTTTGCTCCTGTGTGCTCGCGCACTCTCGCCTTTTCCACTTATTTTTATTTTTGATTTATTTTTGATTTATTTTGTCAATTTAAAAAAAATACGCATCGTGCTGTGCTGTTTGTGTTTGCTTGAGTGCATTCGCGCGCTCTCGCTTTCTCCACTTTACAATTTTTTTGTTATTATTTATCTATTCCTGAGAGTTTATCTTATTTTTTATTCGTTTATTTAAATGAAGTCGACCAGTTGCCTGACATTCCTTCCATTATTCGTCACCGAGACAAACTGAACAAAGTTCTGAGGTCGACCTTGTAAAGATAAGGATTCAGGTCTGTCTGCTGTTTACTTTTGCTCCTGCGCGCACTGCCCTTCTCTCCACATTTATGTGTTTGTTTGTTTGTCTATCTAATCTTTTGGGTTTTTATTTCTAATGAGGTCGACCAGTTGTCTATTTACTATTTTTTTTACTACGCATCAAGCTGCGCTGCTTGTCTTTGCTCCTGTGTGCTCGCGCACTCTCGCCTTTTCCACTTATTTTTATTTTTGATTTATTTTTGATTTATTTTGTCAATTTAAAAAAAATACGCATCGTGCTGTGCTGTTTGTGTTTGCTTGAGTGCATTCGCGCGCTCTCGCTTTCTCCACTTTACAATTTTTTTGTTATTATTTATCTATTCCTGACAGTTTATCTTATTTTTTATTTGTTTATTTAAATGAAGTCGACCAGTTGCCTGCCCTTCCTTCCATTATCCGTCACCGAGACAAACTGAACAAAGTTCTGAGGTCGACCTTGTAAGGATAAGGATTCAGGTCTGTCTGCTGTTTACCTTTGCTCCTGCGCGCACTGCCCTTCTCTCCACATTTATGTGTTTGTTTGTCTATCTAAACTTTTGGGTTTTTATTTCTAATGAGGTCGACCAGTTGTCTATTTATTATTTTTTTTACTACGCATCAAGCTGCGCTGCTTGTCTTTGCTCCTGTGTGCTCGCGCACTCTCGCCTTTTCCACTTATTTTTATTTTTGATTTATTTTTGATTTATTTTGTCAATTTAAAAAAAATACGCATCCTGCTGTGCTGTTTGTGTTTGCTTGAGTGCATTCGCGCGCTCTCGCTTTCTCCACTTTACAATTTTTTTGTTATTATTTATCTATTCCTGAGAGTTTATCTTATTTTTTATTTGTTTATTTAAATGAAGTCGACCAGTTGCCTGCCCTTCCTTCCATTATCCGTCACCGAGACAAACTGAACAAAGTTCTGAGGTCGACCTTGTAAAGATAAGGATTCAGGTCTGTCTGCTGTTTACCTTTGCTCCTGCGCGCACTGCCCTTCTCTCCACATTTATATGTTTGTTTGTTTTTCTATCTAATCTTTTGGGTTTTTATTTCTAATGAGGTCGACCAGTTGTCTATTTACTATTTTTTTTACTACGCATCAAGCTGTGCTGCTTGTCTTTGCTCCTGTGAGCTCGCGCACTCTCGCCTTTTCCACATATTTTTATTTTTGATTTATTTTTGATTTATTTTGTCAATTTAAAAAAAATACGCATCGTTCTGTGCTGTTTGTGTTTGCCTGAGTGCATTCGCGCGCTCCCGCTTTCTCCACTTTACAATTTTTTTGTAATTATTTATCTATTCCTGAGAGCTTTTCTTATTTTTTATTTGTTTATTATAATGAAGTCGACCAGTTGCCTGCCCTTCCTCCCATTATCCGTCACCGAGACAAACTGAACAAAGTTCTGAGGTCGACCTTGTAAAGATAAGGATTCAGGTCTGTCTGCTGTTTACCTTTGCTCCTGCGCGCACTGCCCTTCTCTCCACATTTATGTGTTTGTTTGTTTGTCTATCTAATCTTTTGGGTTTTTATTTCTAATGAGGTCGACCAGTTGTCTATTTATTATTTTTTTTACTACGCATCAAGCTGCGCTGCTTGTCTTTGCTCCTGTGTGCTCGCGCACTCTCGCCTTTTCCACTTATTTTTATTTTTGATTTATTTTTGATTTATTTTGTCAATTTTTAAAAAAAATACGCATCGTGCTGTGCTGTTTGTGTTTGCTTGAGTGCATTTGCGCGCTCTCGCTTTCTCCACTTTACAATTTTTTGTTATTATTTATCTATTCCTGAGAGTTTATCTTATTTTTTATTTGTTTATTTAAATGAAGTCGACCAGTTGCCTGCCCTTCCTTCCATTATCAGTCACCGAGACAAACTGAACAAAGTTCTGAGGTCGACCTTGTAAAGATAAGGATTCAGGTCTGTCTGCTGTTTACCTTTGCTCCTGCGCGCACTGCCCTTCTCTCCACATTTATGTGTTTGTTTGTTTGTCTATCTAATCTTTTGGGTTTTTATTTCTAATGAGGTCGACCAGTTGTCTATTTATTATTTTTTTTACTACGCATCAAGCTGCGCTGCTTGTCTTTGCTCCTGTGTGCTCGCGCACTCTCGCCTTTTCCACTTATTTTTATTTTTGATTTATTTTTGATTTATTGTGTCAATTTAAAAAAAAATACGCATCGTTCTGTGCTGTTTGTCTTTGCTTGAGTGCATTCGCGCGCTCTCGCTTTCTCCACTTTACAATTTTTTTGTTATTATTTATCTATTCCTGAGAGTTTATCTAATTTTTTTTTTATTTAAATGAAGTCGACCAGTTGCCTGCCCTTCCTTTCATTATCCGTCACCGAGACAAACTGAACAAAGTTCTGAGGTCGACCTTGTAAAAATAAGGATTCAGGTCTGTCTGCTGTTCACCTTTGCTCCTGCCCGCACTGCCCTTCTCTCCACATTTATGTGTTTGTTTGTTTGTCTATCTAATCTTTTGGGTTTTTATTTCTAATGAGGTCGACCAGTTGCCTATTTATTATTTTTTTTACTATGCATTAAGCTGCAATGCTTGTGTTTGCTCCTGTGTGCTCGCGCACTCTCGCCTTTTCCACTTATTTTTATTTTTGATTTATTTTGTCAATTTAAAACAAAAATACGCATCGTGCTGTGCTGTTTGTGTTTGCTTGAGTGCATTCGCGCGCTCTCGCTTTCTCCACTTTACAAATTTTTTGTTATTATTTATCTATTCCTGAGAGTTTATCTTATTTTTTATTTGTTTATTTAAATGAAGTCGACCAGTTGCCTGCCCTTCCTTCCATTATCCGTCACCGAGACAAACTGAACAAAGTTCTGAGGTCGACCTTGTAAAGATAAGGATTCAGGTCTGTCTGCTGTTTACCTTTGCTCCTGCCCGCACTGCCCTTCTCTCCACATTTATGTGTTTGTTTGTTTGTCTATCTAATCTTTTGGGTTTTAATTTCTAATGAGGTCGACCAGTTGTCTATTTATTATTTTTTTTAGTACGCATTAAGCTGCAATGCTTGTGTTTGCTCCTGTGTGCTCGCGAACTCTCGCCTTTTCCACTTATTTTTATTTTTGATTTATTTTGTCAATTTTAAAAAAAATACGCATCGTGCTGTGCTGTTTGTGTTTGCTTGAGTGCATTCGCGCGCTCTCGCTTTCTCCACTTTACAAATTTTTTGTTATTATTTATCTATTCCTGAGAGTTTATCTTATTTTTTATTTGTTTATTTAAATGAAGTCGACCATTTGCCTCCCCTTCCTTCCATTATCCGTCACCGAGACAAACTGAACAAAGTTCTGAGGTTGACCTTGTAAAGATAAGGATTCAGGTCTGTCTGCTGTTTACCTTTGCTCCTGCGCGCACTGCCCTTCTCTCCACATTTATGTGTTTGTTTGTTTGTCTATCTAATCTTTTGGGTTTTTATTTCTAATGAGGTCGACCAGTTGTCTATTTATTATTTTTTTTACTATGCTTCAAGCTGCGCTGCTTGTGTTTGCTCCTGTGTGCTCGCGCACTCTAGCCTTTTCCACTTATTTTTATTTTTGATTTATTTTTGATTTATTTTGTCAATTTAAAAAAAAATACGCATCGTGCTGTGCTGTTTGTGTTTGCTTGAGTGCATTCGCGCGCTCTCGCTTTCTCCACTTTACAATTTTTTTGTTATTATTTATCTATTCCTGAGAGTTTATCTTATTTTTTATTTGTTTATTTAAATGAAGTCGACCAGTTGCCTGCCCTTCCTTCCATTATCCGTCACCGAGACAAACTGTACAAAGTTCTGAGGTCGACCTTGTAAAGTTAAGGATTCAGGTCTGTCTGCTGTTTACCTTTGCTCCTGCGCGCACTGCCCTTCTCTCCACATTTATGTGTTTGTTTGTCTATCTAATATTTTGGGTTTTTAATTCTAATGAGTTCGACCAGTTGTCTATTTATTATTTTTTTTACTACGCATCAAGCTGCGCTGCTTGTCTTTGCTCCTGTGTGCTCCCGCACTCTCGCCTTTTCCACTTATTTTTATTTTTGATTTATTTTTGATTTATTTTGTCAGTTTTAAAAAAAATACGCATCGTGCTGTGCTGTTTTTGTTTGCTTGAGTGCATTCGCGCGCTCTCGCTTTCTCCACTTTACAATTTTTTTGTTATTATTTATCTATTCCTGAGAGTTTATCTTATTTTTTATTTCTTTATTTATGAAGTCGACCAGTTGCCTGCCCTTCTTTCCATTATCAGTCACCGAGACAAACTGAACAAAGTTCTGAGGTCGACATTGTAAAGATAAGGATTCAGGTCTGTCTGCTGTTTACCTTTGCTCCGGCGCGCACTGCCCTTCTCTCCACATTTATGTGTTTGTTTGTTTGTCTATCTAATCTTTTGGGTTTTTATTTCTAATGAGGTCGACCAGTTGTCTATTTACTATTTTTTTTACTACGCATCAAGCTGTGCTGCTTGTCTTTGCTCCTGTGAGCTCGCGCACTCTCGCCTTTTCCACATATTTTTATTTTTGATTTATTTTTTATTTATTTTGTCAATTTTAAAAAAAATACGCATCGTGCTGTGCTGTTTGTGTTTGCTTGAGTGCATTCGCGCGCTCTCGCTTTCTCCACTTTACAATTTTTTTGTTATTATTTATCTATTCATGAGAGTTTATCTTATTTTTTATTTCTTCATTTAAATGAAGTCGACCAGTTGCCTGCCCTTCCTTCCATTATCCGTCACCGAGACAAACTGAACAAAGTTCTGAGGTCGACCTTGTAAATATAAGGATTCAGGTCTGTCTGCTGTTTACCTTTGCTCCTGCGCGCACTGCCATTCTCTCCACATTTATGTGTTTGTTTGTTTGTCTATCTAATCTTTTGGGTTTTTATTTCTAATGAGGTTGACCAGTTGTCTATTTATTATTTTTTAATACGCATCAAGCTGCGCTGCTTGTCTTCGCTCCTTTGTGCTCGCGACTCTCGCCTTTTCCACTTATTTTTATTTTTGATTTATTTTTGATTTATTTTGTCAATTTAAAAAAAATACGCATCGTGCTGTGCTGTTTGTGTTTGCTTGAGTGCATTCGCGCGCTCTCGCGTTCTCCACTTTACAATTTTTTTGTTATTATTTATCTATTCCTGAGAGTTTATCTTATTTTTTATTTGTTTATTTAAATGAAGTCGACCAGTTGCCTGCCCTTCCTTCCATTATCCGTCACCGAGACAAACTGAACAAAGTTCTGAGGTCGACCTTGTAAAGATAAGGATTCAGGTCTGTCTGCTGTTTACCTTTGCTCCTGCGCCCACTGCCCTTCTCTCCACATTTATGTGGTTGTTTGTTTGTCTATCTAATCTTTTGGGTTTTTATTTCTAATGAGGTCGACCAGTTGTCTATTTATTATTTTTTTTACTACGCATCAAGCTGCGCTGCTTGTCTTTGCTCCTGTGTGCTCGCGCACTCTCGCCTTTTCCACTTATTTTTATTTTTGATTTATTTTTGATTTATTGTGTCAATTTAAAAAAAAAATACGCATCGTTCTGTGCTGTTTGTCTTTGCTTGAGTGCATTCGCGCGCTCTCGCTTTCTCCACTTTACAATTTTTTTGTTATTATTTATCTATTCCTGAGAGTTTATCTAATTTTTTTTTTTTTATTTAAATGAAGTCGACCAGTTGCCTGCCCTTCCTTCCATGATCCGTCACCGAGACAAACTGAACAAAGTTCTGAGGTCGACCTTGTAAAAATAAGGATTCAGGTCTGTCTGCTGTTCACCTTTGCTCCTGCCCGCACTGCCCTTCTCTCCACATTTATGTGTTTGTTTGTTTGTCTATCTAATCTTTTGGGTTTTTATTTCTAATGAGGTCGACCAGTTGTCTATTTATTATTTTTTTTACTATGCATTAAGCTGCAATGCTTGTGTTTGCTCCTGTGTGCTCGCGCACTCTCGCCTTTTCCACTTATTTTTATTTTTGATTTATTTTGTCAATTTAAAACAAAAATACGCATCGTGCTGTGCTGTTTGTGTTTGCTTGAGTGCATTCGCGCGCTCTCGCTTTCTCCACTTTACAAATTTTTTGTTATTATTTATCTATTCCTGAGAGTTTATCTTATTTTTTATTTGTTTATTTAAATGAAGTCGACCAGTTGCCTGCCCTTCCTTCCATTATCCGTCACCGAGACAAACTGAACAAAGTTCTGAGGTCGACCTTGTAAAGATAAGGATTCAGGTCTGTCTGCTGTTTACCTTTGCTCCTGCCCGCACTGCCCTTCTCTCCACATTTATGTGTTTGTTTGTTTGTCTATCTAATCTTTTGGGTTTTAATTTCTAATGAGGTCGACCAGTTGTCTATTTATTATTTTTTTTAGTACGCATTAAGCTGCAATGCTTGTGTTTGCTCCTGTGTGCTCGCGAACACTCGCCTTTTCCACTTATTTTTATTTTTGATTTATTTTGTCAATTTTAAAAAAAAATACGCATCGTGCTGTGCTGTTTGTGTTTGCTTGAGTGCATTCGCGCGCTCTCGCTTTCTCCACTTTACAAATTTTTTGTTATTATTTATCTATTCCTGAGAGTTTATCTTATTTTTTATTTGTTTATTTAAATGAAGTCGACCATTTGCCTCCCCTTCCTTCCATTATCCGTCATCGAGACAAACTGAACAAAGTTCTGAGGTTGACCTTGTAAAGATAAGGATTCAGGTCTGTCTGCTGTTTACCTTTGCTCCTGCGCGCACTTCCCTTCTCTCCACATTTATGTGTTTGTTTGTTTGTCTATCTAATCTTTTGGGTTTTTATTTCTAATGAGGTCGACCAGTTGTCTATTTATTATTTTTTTTACTATGCTTCAAGCTGCGCTGCTTGTGTTTGCTCCTGTGTGCTCGCGCACTCTCGCCTTTTCCACTTATTTTTATTTTTGATTTATTTTTGATTTATTTTGTCAATTTAAAAAAAATACGCATCCTGCTGTGCTGTTTGTGTTTGCTTGAGTGCATTCGCGCGCTCTCGCTTTCTCCACTTTACAATTTTTTTGTTATTATTTATCTATTCCTGAGAGTTTATCTTATTTTTTATTTGTTTATTTAAATGAAGTCGACCAGTTGCCTGCCCTCCTTCCATTATCCGTCACCGAGACAAAATGAACAAAGTTCTGAGGTCGACCTTGTAAAGATAAGGATTCAGGTCTGTCTGCTGTTTACCTTTGCTCCTGCGCGCACTGCCCTTCTCTCCACATTTATATGTTTGTTTGTTTTTCTATCTAATCTTTTGGGTTTTTATTTCTAATGAGGTCGACCAGTTGTCTATTTACTATTTTTTTTACTACGCATCAAGCTGTGCTGCTTGTCTTTGCTCCTGTGAGCTCGCGCACTCTCGCCTTTTCCACTTATTTTTATTTTTGATTTATTTTTTATTTATTTTGTCAATTTAAAAAAAATACGCATTGCTGTCCTGTTTGTGTTTGCTTGAGTGCATTCGCGCGCTCCCGCTTTCTCCACTTTACAATTTTTTTGTTATTATTTATCTATTCCTGAGAGTTTATCTTATTTTTTATTTGTTTATTTAAATGAAGTCGACCAGTTGCCTGCCCTTCCTTCCATTATCCGTCACCGAGACAAACTGAACAAAGTTCTGAGGTCGACCTTGTAAAGATAAGGATTCAGGTCTGTCTGCTGTTTACCTTTGCTCCTGCGTGCACTGCCCTTCTCTCCACATTTATGTGTTTGTTGTTTGTCTATCTAATCTTTTGGGTTTTATTTCTAATGAGGTCGACCAGTTTGTCTAATTATTATTTTTTTACTACGCATCAAGCTGCGCTGCTTGTCTTTGCTCTGTGTGCTCGCGCAGTCTCGCCTTTTCCACTTATTTTTATTTTTGATTTATTTTTGATTTATTTTGTCAATTTAAAAAAAATACGCATCGTTCTGTGCTGTTTGTGTTTGCTTGAGTGCATTCGCGCGCTCTCGCTTTCTCCACTTTACAATTTTTTTGTAATTATTTATCTATTCCTGAGAGCTTTTCTTATTTTTTATTTGTTTATTATAATGAAGTCGACCAGTTGCCTGCCCTTCCTCCCATTATCCGTCACCGAGACAAACTGAACAAAGTTCTGAGGTCGACCTTGTAAAGATAAGGATCAGGTCTGTCTGCTGTTTACCTTTGCTCCTGCGCGCACTGCCCTTCTCTCCACATTTATGTGATTGTTTGTTTGTCTATCTAATCTTTTGGGTTTTTATTTCTAATGAGGTCGACCAGTTGTCTATTATTATTTTTTTTACTATGCATTAAGCTGCAATGCTTGTGTTTGCTCCTGTGTGCTCGCGCACTCTCGCCTTTTCCACTTATTTTTATTTTTGATTTATTTTGTCAATTTAAAAAAAATACGCATCGTGCTGTGCTGTTTGTGTTTGCTTGAGTGCATTCGCGCGCTCTCGCTTTCTCCACTTTACAAATTTTTTGTTATTATTTATCTATTCCTGAGAGTTTATCTTATTTTTTATTTGTTTATTTAAATGAAGTCGACCATTTGCCTCCCCTTCCTTCCATTATCCGTCACCGAGACAAACTGAACAAAGTTCTGAGGTTGACCTTGTAAAGATAAGGATTCAGGTCTGTCTGCTGTTTACCTTTGCTCCTGCGCGCACTGCCCTTCTCTCCACATTTATGTGTTTGTTTGTTTGTCTATCTAATCTTTTGGGTTTTTATTTCTAATGAGGTCGACCAGTTGTCTATTTATTATTTTTTTTACTATGCTTCAAGCTGCGCTGCTTGTGTTTGCTCCTGTGTGCTCGCGCACTCTCGCCTTTTCCACTTATTTTTATTTTTTGATTTATTTTTGATTTATTTTGTCAATTTAAAAAAAATACGCATCGTGCTGTGCTGTTTGTGTTTGCTTGAGTGCATTCGCGCGCTCTCGCTTTCTCCACTTTACAATTTTTTGTTATTATTTATCTATTCCTGAGAGTTTTATCTTATTTTTTATTTGTTTATTTAAATGAAGTCGACCAGTTGCCTGCCCTTCCTTCCATTATCCGTCACCGAGACAAACTGTACAAAGTTCTGAGGTCGACCTTGTAAAGTTAAGGATTCAGGTCTGTCTGCTGTTTACCTTTGCTCCTGCGCGCACTGCCCTTCTCTCCACATTTATGTGTTTGTTTGTCTATCTAATATTTTGGGTTTTTAATTCTATGAGGTCGACCAGTTGTCTATTTATTATTTTTTTACTACGCATCAAGCTGCGCTGCTTGTCTTTGCTCCTGTGTGCTCCCGCACTCTCGCCTTTTCCACTTATTTTATTTTTGATTTATTTTTGATTTATTTTGTCAGTTTTAAAAAAAATACGCATCGTGGCTGTGCTGTTTTTGTTTGCTTGAGTGCATTCGCGCGCTCTCGCTTTCTCCACTTTACAATTTTTTTGTTATTATTTATCTATTCCTGAGAGTTTATCTTATTTTTTATTTCTTTATTTATGAAGTCGACCAGTTGCCTGCCCTTCTTTCCATTATCAGTCACCGAGACAAACTGAACAAAGTTCTGAGGTCGACATTGTAAAGATAAGGATTCAGGTCTGTCTGCTGTTTACCTTTGCTCCGGCGCGCACTGCCCTTCTCTCCACATTTATGTGTTTGTTTGTTTGTCTATCTAATCTTTTGGGTTTTTATTTCTAATGAGGTCGACCAGTTGTCTATTTACTATTTTTTTTACTACGCATCAAGCTGTGCTGCTTGTCTTTGCTCCTGTGAGCTCGCGCACTCTCGCCTTTTCCACATATTTTTATTTTGATTTATTTTTTATTTATTTTGTCAATTTTAAAAAAAATACGCATCGTGCTGTGCTGTTTGTGTTTGCTTGAGTGCATTCGCGCGCTCTCGCTTTCTCCACTTTACAATTTTTTTGTTATTATTTATCTATTCATGAGAGTTTATCTTATTTTTTATTTCTTCATTTAAATGAAGTCGACCAGTTGCCTGCCCTTCCTTCCATTATCCGTCACCGAGACAAACTGAACAAAGTTCTGAGGTCGACCTTGTAAATATAAGGATTCAGGTCTGTCTGCTGTTTACCTTTGCTCCTGCGCGCACTGCCATTCTCTCCACATTTATGTGTTTGTTTGTTTGTCTATCTAATCTTTTGGGTTTTATTTCTAATGAGGTTGACCAGTTGTCTATTTATTATTTTTTAATACGCATCAAGCTGCGCTGCTTGTCTTCGCTCCTTTGTGCTCGCGCACTCTCGCCTTTTCCACTTATTTTTATTTTTGATTTATTTTTGATTTATTTTGTCAATTTAAAAAAAATTACGCATCGTGCTGTGCTGTTTGTGTTTGCTTGAGTGCATTCGCGCGCTCTCGCGTTCTCCACTTTACAATTTTTTTGTTATTATTTATCTATTCCTGAGAGTTTATCTTATTTTTTATTTGTTTATTTAAATGAAGTCGACCAGTTGCCTGCTCTTCCTTCCATTATCCGTCACCGAGACAAACTGAACAAAGTTCTGAGGTCGACCTTGTAAAGATAAGGATTCAGGTCTGTCTGCTGTTTACCTTTGCTCCTGCGCGCACTGCCCTTCTCTCCACATTTATGTGGTTGTTTGTTTGTCTATCTAATCTTTTGGGTTTTTATTTCTAATGAGGTCGACCAGTTGTCTATTTATTATTTTTTTTACTACGCATCAAGCTGCGCTGCTTGTCTTTGCTCCTGTGTGCTCGCGCACTCTCGCCTTTTCCACTTATTTTTATTTTTGATTTATTTTTGATTTATTGTGTCAATTTAAAAAAAAATACGCATCGTTCTGTGCTGTTTGTCTTTGCTTGAGTGCATTCGCGCGCTCTCGCTTTCTCCACTTTACAATTTTTTGTTATTATTTATCTATTCCTGAGAGTTTATCTAATTTTTTTTTTTATTTAAATGAAGTCGACCAGTTGCCTGCCCTTCCTTCCATGATCCGTCACCGAGACAAACTGAACAAAGTTCTGAGGTCGACCTTGTAAAAATAAGGATTCAGGTCTGTCTGCTGTTCACCTTTGCTCCTGCCCGCACTGCCCTTCTCTCCACATTTATGTGTTTGTTTGTTTGTCTATCTAATCTTTTGGGGTTTTTTATTTCTAATGAGGTCGACCAGTTGTCTATTTATTATTTTTTTTACTATGCATTAAGCTGCAATGCTTGTGTTTGCTCCTGTGTGCTCGCGAACACTCGCCTTTTCCACTTATTTTTATTTTTGATTTATTTTGTCAATTTAAAACAAAAATACGCATCGTGCTGTGCTGTTTGTGTTGCTTGAGTGCATTCGCGCGCTCTCGCTTTCTCCACTTTACAAATTTTTTGTTATTATTTATCTATTCCTGAGAGTTTATCTTATTTTTTATTTGTTATTTAAATGAAGTCGACCAGTTGCCTGCCCTTCCTTCCATTATCCGTCACCGAGACAAACTGAACAAAGTTCTGAGGTCGACCTTGTAAAGATAAGGATTCAGGTCTGTCTGCTGTTTACCTTTGCTCCCTGCCCGCACTGCCCTTCTCTCCACATTTATGTGTTTGTTTGTTTTGTCTATCTAATCTTTTGGGTTTTAATTTCTAATGAGGTCGACCAGTTGTCTATTTATTATTTTTTTTAGTACGCATTAAGCTGCAATGCTTGTGTTTGCTCCTGTGTGCTCGCGAACACTCGCCTTTTCCACTTATTTTTATTTTTTGATTTATTTTGTCAATTTTAAAAAAAAATACGCATCGTGCTGTGCTGTTTGTGTTTGCTTGAGTGCATTCGCGCGCTCTCGCTTTCTCCACTTTACAAATTTT
>NW_025956972.1:0-113904 GCF_023159225.1 Perognathus longimembris pacificus
GATTTATTTTTGATTTATTTTTGATTTATTTTGTCAATTATAAAAAAAATACGCATCATGCTGTGCTGTTTGTGTTTACTTGAGTGCATTCGCGCGCTCTCGCTTTCTCCACTTTACAATTTTTTTGTTATTATTTATCTATTCCTGAGAGTTTATCTTATTTTTTATTTGTTTATTTAAATGAAGTCGACCAGTTGCCTGCCCTTCCTTCCATTATCCGTCACCGAGACAAACTGAACAAAGTTCTGAGGTCGACCTTGTAAAGATAAGGTTTCAGGTCTGTCTGCTGTTGACCTTTGCTCCTGCGCGCACTGCCCTTCTCTCCACATTTATGTGTTTGTTTGTTTGTCTATCTAATCTTTTGGGTTTTTATTTCTAATGAGGTCGACCAGTTGTCTATTTATTATTTTTTTTACTACGCATCAAGCTGCGCTGCTTGTCTTTGTTCCTGTGTGCTCGCGCACTCTCGCCTTTTCCACTTATTTTTATTTTTGATTTATTTTTGATTTATTTTGTCAATTTAAAAAAAATACGCATCGTGCTGTGCTGTTTGTGTTTGCTTGAGTGCATTCGCGCGCTCTCGCTTTCTCCACTTTTCAATTTCTTTGTTATTATTTATCTATTCCTGAGAGTTTATCTTATTTTTTATTTGTTTATTTAAATGAAGTCGACCAGTTGCCTGCCCTTCCTTCCATTATCCGTCACCGAGACAAACTGAACAAAGTTCTGAGGTCGACCTTGTAAAGATAAGGATTCAGGTCTGTCTGCTGTTTACCTTTGCTCCTGCGCGCACTGCCCTTCTCTCCACATTTATGTGTTTGTTTGTTTGTCTATCTAATCTTTTGGGTTTTTATTTCTAATGAGGTCGACCAGTTGTCTATTTATTATTTTTTTTCTACGCATCAAGCTGCGCTGCTGGTCTTTGCTCCTGTGTGCTCGCGCACTCTCGCCTTTTCCACTTATTTTTTTCATTTATTTTTGATTTATTTTGTCAATTTAAAAAAAATACGCATCGTGCTGTGCTGTTTGTGTTTGCTTGAGTGCATTCGCGCGCTCTCGCTTTCTCCACTTTACAATTTTTTTGTTATTATTTATCTATTCCTGAGAGTTTATCTTATTTTTTATTTGTTTATTTAAATGAAGTCGACCAGTTGCCTGCCCTTCCTTCCATTATCCGTCACCGAGACAAACTGAACAAAGTTCTGAGGTCGACCTTGTGAAGATCAGGATTCAGGTCTGTCTGCTGTTTACCTTTGCTCCTGCCCGCACTCCGCTTCTCTCCACATTTATGTGTGTGTTTGTTTGTCTATCTAATCTTTTGGGTTTTTATTTCTAATGAGGTCGACCAGTTGTCTATTTATTATTTTTTTTTACTGCGCATCAAGCTGCGCTGCTTGTCTTTGCTCCTGTGTGCTCGCGCACTCTCGCCTTTTCCACATATTTTTATTTTTGATTTATTTTTGATTTATTTTTGATTTATTTTGTCAATTTTAAAAAAATACGCATCGTGCTGTGCTGTTTGTGTTTGCTTGAGTGCATTCGCGCGCTCTCGCTTTCTCCACTTTACAATTTTTTTGTTATTATTTATCTATTCCTGAGAGTTTATCTTATTTTTTATTTGTTTATTTAAATGAAGTCGACCAGTTGCATGCCCTTCCTTCCATTATCCGTCACCGAGACAAACTGAACAAAGTTCTGAGGTCGACCTTGTAAAGATAAGGATTCAGGTCTGTCTGCTGTTTACCTTTGCTCCTGCGCGCAGTGCCCTTCTCTCCACATTTATGTGTTTGTTTGTTTGTCTATCTAATCTTTTGGGTTTTTATTTCTATTGAGGTCGACCAGTTGTCTATTTATTATTTTTTTTACTACGCATCAAGCTGCGCTGCTTGTCTTTGCTCCTGTGTGCTCGCGCACTCTCGCCTTTTCCACTTATTTTTATTTTTGATTTATTTTTGATTTATTTTGTCAATTTTTAAAAAAAATACGCATCGTGCTGTGCTGTTTGTGTTTGCTTGAGTGCATTCGCGCGCTCTCGCTTTCTCCACTTTTCAATTTCTTTGTTATTATTTATCTATTCCTGAGAGTTTATCTTATTTTTTATTTGTTTATTTAAATGAAGTCGACCAGTTGCCTGCCCTTCCTTCCATTATCCGTCACCGAGACAAACTGAACAAAGTTCTGAGGTCGACCTTGTAAAGATAAGGATTCAGGTCTGTCTGCTGTTGACCTTTGCTCCTGCGCGCACTGCCCTTCTCTCCACATTTATGTGTTTGTTTGTTTGTCTATCTAATCTTTTGGGTTTTTATTTCTAATGAGGTCGACCAGTTGTCTATTTATTATTTTTTTTACTACGCATCAAGCTGCGCTGCTTGTCTTTGCTCCTGTGTGCTCGCGCACTCTCGCCTTTTCCACTTATTTTTATTTTTGATTTATTTTTGATTTATTTTGTCAATTTAAAAAAAAAATACGCATCGTGCTGTGCTGTTTGTGTTTGCTTGAGTGCATTCGCGCGCTCTCGCTTTCTCCACTTTACAATTTTTTTGTTATTATTTATCTATTCCTGAGAGTTTATCTTATTTTTTATTTGTTTATTTAAATGAAGTCGACCAGTTGCCTGCCCTTCCTTCCATTATCCGTCACCGAGACAAACTGAACAAAGTTCTGAGGTCGACCTTGTAAAGATAAGGATTCAGGTCTGTCTGCTGTTTACCTTGCTCCTGCGCGCACTGCCCTTCTCTCCACATTTATGTGTTTGTTTGTTTGTCTATCTAATCTTTTGGGTTTTTATTTCTAATGAGGTCGACCAGTTGTCTATTTATTATTTTTTTTACTACGCATCAAGCTGCGCTGCTTGTCTTTGCTCCTGTGTGCTCGCGCACTCTCGCCTTTTCCACTTATTTTTATTTTTGATTTATTTTTGATTTATTTTGTAAATTTAAAAAAATACGCATCGTGCTGTGCTGTTTGTGTTTGCTTGAGTGCATTCGCGCGCTCTCGCTTTCTCCACTTTACAATTTTTTGTTATTATTTATCTATTCCTGAGAGTTTATCTTATTTTTTATTTGTTTATTTAAATGAAGTCGACCAGTTGCCTGCCCTTCCTTCCATTATCCGTCACCGAGACAAACTGAACAAAGTTCTGAGGTCGACCTTGTAAAGATAAGGATTCAGGTCTGTCTGCTGTTTACCTTTGCTCCTGCGCGCACTGCCCTTCTCTCCACATTTATGTGTTTGTTTGTTTGTCTATCTAATCTTTTGGGTTTTTATTTCTAATGAGGTCGACCAGTTGTCTATTTATTATTTTTTTTACTACGCATCAAGCTGCGCTGCTTGTCTTTGCTCCTGTGTGCTCGCGCACTCTCGCCTTTTCCACTTATTTTTATTTTTGATTTATTTTTGATTTATTTTGTCAATTTAAAAAAAATACGCATCGTGCTGTGCTGTTTGTGTTTGCTTGAGTGCATTCGCGCGCTCTCGCTTTCTCCACTTTACAATTTTTTTGTTATTATTTATCTATTCCTGAGAGTTTATCTTATTTTTTATTTGTTTATTTAAATGAAGTCGACCAGTTGCCTGCCCTTCCTTCCATTATCCGTCACCGAGACAAACTGAACAAAGTTCTGAGGTCGACCTTGTAAAGATAAGGATTCAGGTCTGTCTGCTGTTTACCTTTGCTCCTGCGCGCACTGCCCTTCTCTCCACATTTATGTGTTTGTTTGTTTGTCTATCTAATCTTTTGGGTTTTTATTTCTAATGAGGTCGACCAGTTGTCTATTTATTATTTTTTTTACTACGCATCAAGCTGCGCTGCTTGTCTTTGCTCCTGTGTGCTCGCGCACTCTCGCCTTTTCCACTTATTTTTATTTTTGATTTATTTTTGATTTATTTTGTCAATTATAAAAAAAATACGCATCGTGCTGTGCTGTTTGTGTTTGCTTGAGTGCATTCGCGCGCTCTCGCTTTCTCCACTTTACAATTTTTTTGTTATTATTTATCTATTCCTGAGAGTTTATCTTATTTTTTATTTGTTTATTTAAATGAAGTCGACCAGTTGCCTGCCCTTCCTTCCATTATCCGTCACCGAGACAAACTGAACAAAGTTCTGAGGTCGACCTTGTAAAGATAAGGATTCAGGTCTGTCTGCTGTTTACCTTTGCTCCTGCGCGCACTGCCCTTCTCTCCACATTTATGTGTTTGTTTGTTTGTCTATCTAATCTTTTGGGTTTTTATTTCTAATGAGGTCGACCAGTTGTCTATTTATTATTTTTTTTACTACGCATCAAGCTGCGCTGCTTGTCTTTGCTCCTGTGTGCTCGCGCACTCTCGCCTTTTCCACTTATTTTTATTTTTGATTTATTTTTGATTTATTTTGTCAATTTAAAAAAATACGCATCGTGCTGTGCTGTTTGTGTTTGCTTGAGTGCATTCGCGCGCTCTCGCTTTCTCCACTTTACAATTTTTTTGTTATTATTTATCTATTCCTGAGAGTTTATCTTATTTTTTATTTGTTTATTTAAATGAAGTCGACCAGTTGCCTGCCCTTCCTTCCATTATCCGTCACCGAGACAAACTGAACAAAGTTCTGAGGTCGACCTTGTAAAGATAAGGATTCAGGTCTGTCTGCTGTTTACCTTTGCTCCTGCCGCACTGCCCCTTCTCTCCACATTTATGTGTTTGTTTGTTTGTCTATCTAATCTTTTGGGTTTTTATTTCTAATGAGGTCGACCAGTTGTCTATTTATTATTTTTTTTACTACGCATCAAGCTGCGCTGCTTGTCTTTGCTCCTGTGTGCTCGCGCACTCTCGCCTTTTCCACATATTTTTATTTTTGATTTATTTTTGATTTATTTTTGATTTATTTTGTCAATTTTAAAAAAAATACGCATCGTGCTGTGCTGTTTGTGTTTGCTTGAGTGCATTCGCGCGCTCTCGCTTTCTCCACTTTACAATTTTTTTGTTATTATTTATCTATTCCTGAGAGTTTATCTTATTTTTTATTTGTTTATTTAAATGAAGTCGACCAGTTGCCTGCCCTTCCTTCCATTATCCGTCACCGAGACAAACTGAACAAAGTTCTGAGGTCGACCTTGTAAAGATAAGGATTCAGGTCTGTCTGCTGTTTACCTTTGCTCCTGCGCGCACTGCCCTTCTCTCCACATTTATGTGTTTGTTTGTTTGTCTATCTAATCTTTTGGGTTTTTATTTCTAATGAGGTCGACCAGTTGTCTATTTATTATTTTTTTTACTACGCATCAAGCTGCGCTGCTTGTCTTTGCTCCTGTGTGCTCGCGCACTCTCGCCTTTTCCACTTATTTTTATTTTTGATTTATTTTTGATTTATTTTGTCAATTTTTAAAAAAAATACGCATCGTGCTGTGCTGTTTGTGTTTGCTTGAGTGCATTCGCGCGCTCTCGCTTTCTCCACTTTACAATTTCTTTGTTATTATTTATCTATTCCTGAGAGTTTATCTTATTTTTTATTTGTTTATTTAAATGAAGTCGACCAGTTGCCTGCCCTTCCTTCCATTATCCGTCACCGAGACAAACTGAACAAAGTTCTGAGGTCGACCTTGTAAAGATAAGGATTCAGGTCTGTCTGCTGTTGACCTTTGCTCCTGCGCGCACTGCCCTTCTCTCCACATTTATGTGTTTGTTTGTTTGTCTATCTAATCTTTTGGGTTTTTATTTCTAATGAGGTCGACCAGTTGTCTATTTATTATTTTTTTTACTACGCATCAAGCTGCGCTGCTTGTCTTTGCTCCTGTGTGCTCGCGCACTCTCGCCTTTTCCACTTATTTTTATTTTTGATTTATTTTTGATTTATTTTGTCAACTTAAAAAAAAATACGCATCGTGCTGTGCTGTTTGTGTTTGCTTGAGTGCATTCGCGCGCTCTCGCTTTCTCCACTTTACAATTTTTTTGTTATTATTTATCTATTCCTGAGAGTTTATCTTATTTTTTATTTGTTTATTTAAATGAAGTCGACCAGTTGCCTGCCCTTCCTTCCATTATCCGTCACCGAGACAAACTGAACAAAGTTCTGAGGTCGACCTTGTAAAGATAAGGATTCAGGTCTGTCTGCTGTTTACCATTGCTCCTGCGCGCACTGCCCTTCTCTCCACATTTATGTGTTTGTTTGTTTGTCTATCTAATCTTTTGGGTTTTTATTTCTAATTAGTCGACCAGTTGTCTATTTATTATTTTTTTTACTACGCATCAAGCTGCGCTGCTTGTCTTTGCTCCTGTGTGCTCGCGCACTCTCGCCTTTTCCACTTATTTTTATTTTTGATTTATTTTTGATTTATTTTGTCAATTTAAAAAAATACGCATCGTGCTGTGCTGTTTGTGTTTGCTTGAGTGCATTCGCGCGCTCTCGCTTTCTCCACTTTACAATTTTTTGTTATTATTTATCTATTCCTGAGAGTTTATCTTATTTTTTATTTGTTTATTTAAATGAAGTCGACCAGTTGCCTGCCCTTCCTTCCATTATCCGTCACCGAGACAAACTGAACAAAGTTCTGAGGTCGACCTTGTAAAGATAAGGATTCAGGTCTGTCTGCTGTTTACCTTTGCTCCTGCGCGCACTGCCCTTCTCTCCACATTTATGTGTTTGTTTGTTTGTCTATCTAATCTTTTGGGTTTTTATTTCTAATGAGGTCGACCAGTTGTCTATTTATTATTTTTTTTACTACGCATCAAGCTGCGCTGCTTGTCTTTGCTCCTGTGTGCTCGCGCACTCTCGCCTTTTCCACTTATTTTTATTTTTGATTTATTTTTGATTTATTTTGTCAATTTAAAAAAAATACGCATCGTGCTGTGCTGTTTGTGTTTGCTTGAGTGCATTCGCGCGCTCTCGCTTTCTCCACTTTACAATTTTTTGTTATTATTTATCTATTCCTGAGAGTTTATCTTATTTTTTATTTGTTTATTTAAATGAAGTCGACCAGTTGCCTGCCCTTCCTTCCATTATCCGTCACCGAGACAAACTGAACAAAGTTCTGAGGTCGACCTTGTAAAGATAAGGATTCAGGTCTGTCTGCTGTTTACCTTTGCTCCTGCGCACTGCCCTTCTCTCCACATTTATGTGTTTGTTTGTTTGTCTATCTAATCTTTTGGGTTTTTATTTCTAATGAGGTCGACCAGTTGTCTATTTATTATTTTTTTTACTACGCATCAAGCTGCGCTGCTTGTCTTTGCTCCTGTGTGCTTGCGCCTCTCGCCTTTCCACTTATTTTTATTTTTGATTTATTTTTGATTTATTTTGTCAATTTAAAAAAAAATACGCATCGTGCTGTGCTGTTTGTGTTTGCTTGAGTGCATTCGCGCGCTCTCGCTTTCTCCACTTTACAATTTTTTGTTATTATTTATCTATTCCTGAGAGTTTATCTTATTTTTTATTTGTTTATTTAAATGAAGTCGACCAGTTGCCTGCCCTTCCTTCCATTATCCGTCACCGAGACAAACTGAACAAAGTTCTGAGGTTGACCTTGTAAAGATAAGGATTCAGGTCTGTCTGCTGTTTACCTTTGCTCCTGCGCACTGCCCTTCTCTCCACATTTATGTGTTTGTTTGTTTGTCTATCTAATCTTTTGGGTTTTTATTTCTAATGAGGTCGACCAGTTGTCTATTTATTATTTTTTTTACTACGCATCAAGCTGCGCTGCTTGTCTTTGCTCCTGTGTGCTCGCGCACTCTCGCCTTTTCCACTTATTTTTATTTTTGATTTATTTTTGATTTATTTTGTCAATTTTAAAAAAAAATACGCATCGTGCTGTGCTGTTTGTGTTTGCTTGAGTGCATTCGCGCGCTCTCGCTTTCTCCACTTTACAATTTTTTGTTATTATTTATCTATTCCTGAGAGTTTATCTTATTTTTTATTTGTTTATTTAAATGAAGTCGACCAGTTGCCTGCCCTTCCTTCCATTATCCGTCACCGAGACAAACTGAACAAAGTTCTGAGGTCGACCTTGTAAAGATAAGGATTCAGGTCTGTCTGCTGTTTACCTTTGCTCCTGCCCGCACTGCCCCTCTCCACATTTATGTGTTTGTTTGTTTGTCTATCTAATCTTTTGGGTTTTTATTTCTAATGAGGTCGACCAGTTGTCTATTTATTATTTTTTTTACTACGCATCAAGCTGCGCTGCTTGTCTTTGCTCCTGTGTGCTCGCGCACTCTCGCCTTTTCCACTTATTTTTATTTTTGATTTATTTTTGATTTATTTTGTCAATTTAAAAAAAATACGCATCGTGCTGTGCTGTTTGTGTTTGCTTGAGTGCATTCGCGCGCTCTCGCTTTCTCCACTTTACAATTTTTTTATTATTTATCTATTCCTGAGAGTTTATCTTATTTTTTATTTGTTTATTTAAATGAAGTCGACCAGTTGCCTGCCCTTCCTTCCATTATCCGTCACCGAGACAAACTGAACAAAGTTCTGAGGTCGACCTTGTAAAGATAAGGATTCAGGTCTGTCTGCTGTTTACCTTTGCTCCTGCGCGCACTGCCCTTCTCTCCACATTTATGTGTTTGTTTGTTTGTCTATCTAATCTTTTGGGTTTTTATTTCTAATGAGGTCGACCAGTTGTCTATTTATTATTTTTTTTACTACGCATCAAGCTGCGCTGCTTGTCTTTGCTCCTGTGTGCTCGCGCACTCTCGCCTTTTCCACTTATTTTTATTTTTGATTTATTTTGTCAATTTAAAAAAAAGCATCGTGCTGTGCTGTTTGTGTTTGCTTGAGTGCATTCGCGCGCTCTCGCTTTCTCCACTTTACAATTTTTTGTTATTATTTATCTATTCCTGAGAGTTTATCTTATTTTTTATTTGTTTATTTAAATGAAGTCGACCAGTTGCCTGCCCTTCCTTCCATTATCCGTCACCGAGACAAACTGAACAAAGTTCTGAGGTCGACCTTGTAAAGATAAGGATTCAGGTCTGTCTGCTGTTTACCTTTGCTCCTGCGCGCACTGCCCTTCTCTCCACATTTATGTGTTTGTTTGTTTGTCTATCTAATCTTTTGGGTTTTTATTTCTAATGAGGTCGACCAGTTGTCTATTTATTATTTTTTTTACTACGCATCAAGCTGCGCTGCTTGTCTTTGCTCCTGTGTGCTCGCGCACTCTCGCCTTTCCACTTATTTTTATTTTTGATTTATTTTGTCAATTTTAAAAAAAAATACGCATCGTGCTGTGCTGTTTGTGTTTGCTTGAGTGCATTCGCGCGCTCTCGCTTTCTCCACTTTACAATTTTTTGTTATTATTTATCTATTCCTGAGAGTTTATCTTATTTTTTATTTGTTTATTTAAATGAAGTCGACCAGTTGCCTGCCCTTCCTTCCATTATCCGTCACCGAGACAAACTGAACAAAGTTCTGAGGTCGACCTTGTAAAGATAAGGATTCAGGTCTGTCTGCTGTTTACCTTTGCTCCTGCCGCACTGCCCTTCTCTCCACATTTATGTGTTTGTTTGTTTGTCTATCTAATCTTTTGGGTTTTTATTTCTAATGAGGTCGACCAGTTGTCTATTTATTATTTTTTTTACTACGCATCAAGCTGCGCTGCTTGTCTTTGCTCCTGTGTGCTCGCGCACTCTCGCCTTTTCCACTTATTTTTATTTTTGATTTATTTTTGATTTATTTTGTCAATTTTAAAAAAAAATACGCATCGTGCTGTGCTGTTTGTGTTTGCTTGAGTGCATTCGCGCGCTCTCGCTTTCTCCACTTTACAATTTTTTGTTATTATTTATCTATTCCTGAGAGTTTATCTTATTTTTTATTTGTTTATTTAAATGAAGTCGACCAGTTGCCTGCCCTTCCTTCCATTATCCGTCACCGAGACAAACTGAACAAAGTTCTGAGGTCGACCTTGTAAAGATAAGGATTCAGGTCTGTCTGCTGTTTACCTTTGCTCCTGTGCGCACTGCCCTTCTCTCCACATTTATGTGTTTGTTTGTTTGTCTATCTAATCTTTTGGGTTTTTATTTCTAATGAGGTCGACCAGTTGTCTATTTATTATTTTTTTTACTACGCATCAAGCTGCGCTGCTTGTCTTTGCTCCTGTGTGCTCGCGCACTCTCGCCTTTTCCACTTATTTTTATTTTTGATTTATTTTTGATTTATTTTGTCAATTTTAAAAAAAAATACGCATCGTGCTGTGCTGTTTGTGTTTGCTTGAGTGCATTCGCGCGCTCTCGCTTTCTCCACTTTACAATTTTTTTGTTATTATTTATCTATTCCTGAGAGTTTATCTTATTTTTTATTTGTTTATTTAAATGAAGTCGACCAGTTGCCTGCCCTTCCTTCCATTATCCGTCACCGAGACAAACTGAACAAAGTTCTGAGGTCGACCTTGTAAAGATAAGGATTCAGGTCTGTCTGCTGTTTACCTTTGCTCCTGCCGCACTGCCCTTCTCTCCACATTTATGTGTTTGTTTGTTTGTCTATCTAATCTTTTGGGTTTTTATTTCTAATGAGGTCGACCAGTTGTCTATTTATTATTTTTTTTACTACGCATCAAGCTGCGCTGCTTGTCTTTGCTCCTGTGTGCTCGCGCACTCTCGCCTTTTCCACTTATTTTTATTTTTGATTTATTTTGTCAATTTTAAAAAAAATACGCATCGTGCTGTGCTGTTTGTGTTTGCTTGAGTGCATTCGCGCGCTCTCGCTTTCTCCACTTTACAATTTTTTTGTTATTATTTATCTATTCCTGAGAGTTTATCTTATTTTTTATTTGTTTATTTAAATGAAGTCGACCAGTTGCCTGCCCTTCCTTCCATTATCCGTCACCGAGACAAACTGAACAAAGTTCTGAGGTCGACCTTGTAAAGATAAGGATTCAGGTCTGTCTGCTGTTTACCTTTGCTCCTGCGCGCACTGCCCTTCTCTCCACATTTATGTGTTTGTTTGTTTGTCTATCTAATCTTTTGGGTTTTTATTTCTAATGAGGTCGACCAGTTGTCTATTTATTATTTTTTTTACTACGCATCAAGCTGCGCTGCTTGTCTTTGCTCCTGTGTGCTCGCGCACTCTCGCCTTTTCCACTTATTTTTATTTTTGATTTATTTTTGATTTATTTTGTCAATTTAAAAAAAATACGCATCGTGCTGTGCTGTTTGTGTTTGCTTGAGTGCATTCGCGCGCTCTCGCTTTCTCCACTTTACAATTTTTTTTGTTATTATTTATCTATTCCTGAGAGTTTATCTTATTTTTTATTTGTTTATTTAAATGAAGTCGACCAGTTGCCTGCCCTTCCTTCCATTATCCGTCACCGAGACAAACTGAACAAAGTTCTGAGGTCGACCTTGTAAAGATAAGGATTCAGGTCTGTCTGCTGTTTACCTTTGCTCCTGCGCGCACTGCCCTTCTCTCCACATTTATGTGTTTGTTTGTTTGTCTATCTAATCTTTTGGGTTTTTATTTCTAATGAGGTCGACCAGTTGTCTATTTATTATTTTTTTTACTACGCATCAAGCTGCGCTGCTTGTCTTTGCTCCTGTGTGCTCGCGCACTCTCGCCTTTTCCACTTATTTTTATTTTTGATTTATTTTTGATTTATTTTGTCAATTTAAAAAAAATACGCATCGTGCTGTGCTGTTTGTGTTTGCTTGAGTGCATTCGCGCGCTCTCGCTTTCTCCACTTTACAATTTTTTGTTATTATTTATCTATTCCTGAGAGTTTATCTTATTTTTTATTTGTTTATTTAAATGAAGTCGACCAGTTGCCTGCCCTTCCTTCCATTATCCGTCACCGAGACAAACTGAACAAAGTTCTGAGGTCGACCTTGTAAAGATAAGGATTCAGGTCTGTCTGCTGTTTACCTTTGCTCCTGCGCACTGCCCTTCTCTCCACATTTATGTGTTTGTTTGTTTGTCTATCTAATCTTTTGGGTTTTTATTTCTAATGAGGTCGACCAGTTGTCTATTTATTATTTTTTTTACTACGCATCAAGCTGCGCTGCTTGTCTTTGCTCCTGTGTGCTCGCGCACTCTCGCCTTTTCCACTTATTTTTATTTTTGATTTATTTTTGATTTATTTTGTCAATTTAAAAAAAAATACGCATCGTGCTGTGCTGTTTGTGTTTGCTTGAGTGCATTCGCGCGCTCTCGCTTTCTCCACTTTACAATTTTTTGTTATTATTTATCTATTCCTGAGAGTTTATCTTATTTTTTATTTGTTTATTTAAATGAAGTCGACCAGTTGCCTGCCCTTCCTTCCATTATCCGTCACCGAGACAAACTGAACAAAGTTCTGAGGTCGACCTTGTAAAGATAAGGATTCAGGTCTGTCTGCTGTTTACCTTTGCTCCTGTGCGCACTGCCCTTCTCTCCACATTTATGTGTTTGTTTGTTTGTCTATCTAATCTTTTGGGTTTTTATTTCTAATGAGGTCGACCAGTTGTCTATTTATTATTTTTTTTACTACGCATCAAGCTGCGCTGCTTGTCTTTGCTCCTGTGTGCTCGCGCACTCTCGCCTTTTCCACTTATTTTTATTTTTGATTTATTTTTGATTTATTTTGTCAATTTTAAAAAAAAATACGCATCGTGCTGTGCTGTTTGTGTTTGCTTGAGTGCATTCGCGCGCTCTCGCTTTCTCCACTTTACAATTTTTTTGTTATTATTTATCTATTCCTGAGAGTTTATCTTATTTTTTATTTGTTTATTTAAATGAAGTCGACCAGTTGCCTGCCCTTCCTTCCATTATCCGTCACCGAGACAAACTGAACAAAGTTCTGAGGTCGACCTTGTAAAGATAAGGATTCAGGTCTGTCTGCTGTTTACCTTTGCTCCTGCCCGCACTGCCCCTCTCTCCACATTTATGTGTTTGTTTGTTTGTCTATCTAATCTTTTGGGTTTTTATTTCTAATGAGGTCGACCAGTTGTCTATTTATTATTTTTTTTACTACGCATCAAGCTGCGCTGCTTGTCTTTGCTCCTGTGTGCTCGCGCACTCTCGCCTTTTCCACTTATTTTTATTTTTGATTTATTTTGTCAATTTTAAAAAAAATACGCATCGTGCTGTGCTGTTTGTGTTTGCTTGAGTGCATTCGCGCGCTCTCGCTTCTCCACTTTACAATTTTTTTTGTTATTATTTATCTATTCCTGAGAGTTTATCTTATTTTTTATTTGTTTATTTAAATGAAGTCGACCAGTTGCCTGCCCTTCCTTCCATTATCCGTCACCGAGACAAACTGAACAAAGTTCTGAGGTCGACCTTGTAAAGATAAGGATTCAGGTCTGTCTGCTGTTTACCTTTGCTCCTGCGCGCACTGCCCTTCTCTCCACATTTATGTGTTTGTTTGTTTGTCTATCTAATCTTTTGGGTTTTTATTTCTAATGAGGTCGACCAGTTGTCTATTTATTATTTTTTTTACTACGCATCAAGCTGCGCTGCTTGTCTTTGCTCCTGTGTGCTCGCGCACTCTCGCCTTTTCCACTTATTTTTATTTTTGATTTATTTTTGATTTATTTTGTCAATTTAAAAAAAATACGCATCGTGCTGTGCTGTTTCTGTTTGCTTGAGTGCATTCGCGCGCTCTCGCTTTCTCCACTTTACAATTTTTTTTGTTATTATTTATCTATTCCTGAGAGTTTATCTTATTTTTTATTTGTTTATTTAAATGAAGTCGACCAGTTGCCTGCCCTTCCTTCCATTATCCGTCACCGAGACAAACTGAACAAAGTTCTGAGGTCGACCTTGTAAAGATAAGTATTCAGGTCTGTCTGCTGTTTACCTTTGCTCCTGCGCGCACTGCCCTTCTCTCCACATTTATGTGTTTGTTTGTTTGTCTATCTAATCTTTTGGGTTTTTATTTCTAATGAGGTCGACCAGTTGTCTATTTATTATTTTTTTTACTACGCATCAAGCTGCGCTGCTTGTCTTTGCTCCTGTGTGCTCGCGCACTCTCGCCTTTTCCACTTATTTTTATTTTTGATTTATTTTTGATTTATTTTGTCAATTTAAAAAAAAAATACGCATCGTGCTGTGCTGTTTGTGTTTGCTTGAGTGCATTCGCGCGCTCTCGCTTTCTCCACTTTACAATTTTTTGTTATTATTTATCTATTCCTGAGAGTTTATCTTATTTTTTATTTGTTTATTTAAATGAAGTCGACCAGTTGCCTGCCCTTCCTTCCATTATCCGTCACCGAGACAAACTGAACAAAGTTCTGAGGTCGACCTTGTAAAGATAAGGATTCAGGTCTGTCTGCTGTTTACCTTTGCTCCTGCGCACTGCCCTTCTCTCCACATTTATGTGTTTGTTTGTTTGTCTATCTAATCTTTTGGGTTTTTATTTCTAATGAGGTCGACCAGTTGTCTATTTATTATTTTTTTTACTACGCATCAAGCTGCGCTGCTTGTCTTTGCTCCTGTGTGCTCGCGCACTCTCGCCTTTTCCACTTATTTTTATTTTTGATTTATTTTTGATTTATTTTGTCAATTTTAAAAAAAAATACGCATCGTGCTGTGCTGTTTGTGTTTGCTTGAGTGCATTCGCGCGCTCTCGCTTTCTCCACTTTTCAATTTTTCTGTTATTATTTATATTTTCCTGAGAGTTTATCTTATTTTTTATTTGTTTATTTAAATGAAGTCGACCAGTTGCCTGCCCTTCCTTCCATTATCCGTCACCGAGACAAAGTGAACAATGTTCTGAGGTCCACCTTGTAAAGATAAGGATTCAGGTCTGTCTGCTTGTTTACCTTTGCTCCTGCCCGCACTGCCCCTCTCCACATTTATGTGTTTGTTTGTTTGTCTATCTAATCTTTTGGGTTTTTATTTCTAATGAGGTCGACCAGTTGTCTATTTATTATTTTTTTTACTACGCATCATGCTGCGCTGCTTGTCTTTGCTCCTGTGTGCTCGCGCACTCTCGCCTTTTCCCCTTATTTTTATTTTTGATTTATTTTTTATTTATTTTGTCAATTTTTAAAAAAAATACGCATCGTGCTGTGCTGTTTGTGTTTGTTTGAGTGCATTCGCGCGCTCTCGCTTTCTCCACTTTACAATTTTTTTGTTATTATTTATCTATTCCTGAGAGTTTATCTTATTTTTTATTTGTTTATTTAAATGAAGTCGACCAGTTGCCTGCCCTTCCTTCCATTATCCGTCACCGAGACAAACTGAACAAAGTTCTGAGGTCGACCTTGTAAAGATAAGGATTCAGGTCTGTCTGCTGTTTACCTTTGCTCCTACGTGCACTGCCCTTCTCTCCACATTTATGTGTTTGTTTGTTTGTCTATCTAATCTTTTGGGTTTTTATTTCTAATGAGGTCGACCAGTTGTCTATTTATTATTTTTTTTACTACGCATCAAGCTGCGCTGCTTGTCTTTGCTCCTGTGTGCTCGCGCAATTCTCGCCTTCTCCACTTATTTTTATTTTTGATTTATTTTGTCAATTTTAAAAAAAAATACGCATCGTGCTGTGCTGTTTGTGTTTGCTTGAGTGCATTCGCGCGCTCTCGCTTTCTCCACTTTACAATTTTTTTGTTATTATTTATCTATTCCTGAGAGTTTATCTTATTTTTTATTTGTTTATTTAAATGAAGTCGACCAGTTGCCTGCCCTTCCTTCCATTATCCGTCACCGAGACAAACTGAACAAAGTTCTGAGGTCGACCTTGTAAAGATAAGGATTCAGGTCTGTCTGCTGTTTACCTTTGCTCCTGCGCGCACTGCCCTTCTCTCCACATTTATGTGTTTGTTTGTTTGTCTATCTAATCTTTTGGGTTTTTATTTCTAATGAGGTCGACCAGTTGTCTATTTATTATTTTTTTTACTACGCATCAAGCTGCGCTGCTTGTCTTTGCTCCTGTGTGCTCGCGCACTCTCGCCTTTTCCACTTATTTTTATTTTTGATTTATTTTTGATTTATTTTGTCAATTAAAAAAAAATACGCATCGTGCTGTGCTGTTTGTGTTTGCTTGAGTGCATTCGCGCGCTCTCGCTTTCTCCACTTTACAATTTTTTTGTTATTATTTATCTATTCCTGAGAGTTTATCTTATTTTTTATTTGTTTATTTAAATGAAGTCGACCAGTTGCCTGCCCTTCCTTCCATTATCCGTCACCGAGACAAACTGAACAAAGTTCTGAGGTCGACCTTGTAAAGATAAGGATTCAGGTCTGTCTGCTGTTTACCTTTGCTCCTGTGCGCACTGCCCCTTCTCTCCACATTTATGTGGTTTTGTTTGTCTATCTAATCTTTTGGGTTTTTATTTCTAATGAGGTCGACCAGTTGTCTATTTATTATTTTTTTTACTACGCATCAAGCTGCGCTGCTTGTCTTTGCTCCTGTGTGCTCGCGCACTCTCGCCTTTTCCACTTATTTTTATTTTTGATTTATTTTTGATTTATTTTGTCAATTTAAAAAAAATACGCATCGTGCTGTGCTGTTTGTGTTTGCTTGAGTGCATTCGCGCGCTCTCGCTTTCTCCACTTTACAATTTTTTGTTATTATTTATCTATTCCTGAGAGTTTATCTTATTTTTTATTTGTTTATTTAAATGAAGTCGACCAGTTGCCTGCCCTTCCTTCCATTATCCGTCACCGAGACAAACTGAACAAAGTTCTGAGGTCGACCTTGTAAAGATAAGGATTCAGGTCTGTCTGCTGTTTACCTTTGCTCCTGCGCGCACTGCCCTTCTCTCCACATTTATGTGTTTGTTTGTTTGTCTATCTAATCTTTTGGGTTTTTATTTCTAATGAGGTCGACCAGTTGTCTATTTATTATTTTTTTTACTACGCATCAAGCTGCGCTGCTTGTCTTTGCTCCTGTGTGCTCGCGCACTCTCGCCTTTTCCACTTATTTTTATTTTTGATTTATTTTTGATTTATTTTGTCAATTTAAAAAAAATACGCATCGTGCTGTGCTGTTTGTGTTTGTTTGAGTGCATTCGCGCGCTCTCGCTTTCTCCACTTTACAATTTTTTTGTTATTATTTATCTATTCCTGAGAGTTTATCTTATTTTTTATTTGTTTATTTAAATGAAGTCGACCAGTTGCCTGCCCTTCCTTCCATTATCCGTCACCGAGACAAACTGAACAAAGTTCTGAGGTCGACCTTGTAAAGATAAGGATTCAGGTCTGTCTGCTGTTTACCTTTGCTCCTACGTGCACTGCCCTTCTCTCCACATTTATGTGTTTGTTTGTTTGTCTATCTAATCTTTTGGGTTTTTATTTCTAATGAGGTCGACCAGTTGTCTATTTATTATTTTTTTTTACTACGCATCAAGCTGCGCTGCTTGTCTTTGCTCCTGTGTGCTCGCGCACTCTCGCCTTTTCCACTTATTTTTATTTTTTATTTATTTTGTCAATTTAAAAAAAAATACGCATCGTGCTGTGCTGTTTGTGTTTGCTTGAGTGCATTCGCGCGCTCTCGCTTTCTCCACTTTACAATTTTTTTGTTATTATTTATCTATTCCTGAGAGTTTATCTTATTTTTTATTTGTTTATTTAAATGAAGTCGACCAGTTGCCTGCCCTTCCTTCCATTATCCGTCACCGAGACAAACTGAACAAAGTTCTGAGGTCGACCTTGTAAAGATAAGGATTCAGGTCTGTCTGCTGTTTACCTTTGCTCCTGCCGCACTGCCCTTCTCTCCACATTTATGTGTTTGTTTGTTTGTCTATCTAATCTTTTGGGTTTTTATTTCTAATGAGGTCGACCAGTTGTCTATTTATTATTTTTTTTACTACGCATCAAGCTGCGCTGCTTGTCTTTGCTCCTGTGTGCTCGCGCACTCTCGCCTTTTCCACTTATTTTTATTTTTGATTTATTTTTGATTTATTTTGTCAATTTAAATGTCTTTGCTCCTGTGTGCTCGCGCACTCTCGCCTTTTCCCCTTATTTTTATTTTTGATTTATTTTTGATTTATTTTCTCAATTTAAAAAAAAATACGCATCGTGCTGTGCTGTTTGTGTTTGCTTGAGTGCATTCGCGCGCTCTCGCTTTCTCCACTTTACAATTTTTTTGTTATTATTTATCTATTCCTGAGAGTTTATCTTATTTTTTATTTGTTTATTTAAATGAAGTCGACCAGTTGCCTGCCCTTCCTTCCATTATCCGTCACCGAGACAAACTGAACAAGTTCTGAGGTCGACCTTGTAAAGATAAGGATTCAGGTCTGTCTGCTGTTTACCTTTGCTCCTGCCCGCACTGCCCTTCTCTCCACATTTATGTGTTTGTTTGTTTGTCTATCTAATCTTTTGGGTTTTTATTTCTAATGAGGTCGACCAGTTGTCTATTTATTATTTTTTTTACTACGCATCAAGCTGCGCTGCTTGTCTTTGCTCCTGTGTGCTCGCGCACTCTCGCCTTTTCCACTTATTTTTATTTTTGATTTATTTTTGATTTATTTTGTCAATTTAAAAAAAAATACGCATCGTGCTGTGCTGTTTGTGTTTGCTTGAGTGCATTCGCGCGCTCTCGCTTTCTCCACTTTACAATGTTTTTGTTATTATTTATCTATTCCTGAGAGTTTATCTTATTTTTTATTTGTTTATTTAAATGAAGTCGACCAGTTGCCTGCCCTTCCTTCCATTATCCGTCACCGAGACAAACTGAACAAAGTTCTGAGGTCGACCTTGTAAAGATAAGGATTTAGGTCTGTCTGCTGTTTACCTTTGCTCCTGCGCGCACTGCCCTTCTCTCCACATTTATGTGTTTGTTTGTTTGTCTATCTAATCTTTTGGGTTTTTATTTCTAATGAGGTCGACCAGTTGTCTATTTATTATTTTTTTTACTACGCATCAAGCTGCGCTGCTTGTCTTTGCTCCTGTGTGCTCGCGCACTCTCGCCTTTTCCACTTATTTTTATTTTTGATTTATTTTTGATTTATTTTGTCAATTTAAAAAAAAATACGCATCGTGCTGTACTGTTTGTGTTTGCTTGAGTGCATTCGCGCGATCTCGCTTTCTCCACTTTACAATTTTTTTGTTATTATTTATCTATTCCTGAGAGTTTATCTTATTTTTTATTTGTTTATTTAAATGAAGTCGACCAGTTGCCTGCCCTTCCTTCCATTATCCGTCACCGAGACAAACTGAACAAAGTTCTGAGGTCGACCTTGTAAAGATAAGGATTCAGGTCTGTCTGCTGTTTACCTTTGCTCCTGCGCGCACTGCCCTTCTCTCCACATTTATGTGTTTGTTTGTTTGTCTATCTAATCTTTTGGGTTTTTATTTCTAATGAGGTCGACCAGTTGTCTATTTATTATTTTTTTTACTACGCATCAAGCTGCGCTGCTTGTCTTTGCTCCTGTGTGCTCGCGCACTCTCGCCTTTTCCACTTATTTTTATTTTTGATTTATTTTTGATTTATTTTGTCAATTTAAAAAAAAATACGCATCGTGCTGTGCTGTTTGTGTTTGCTTGAGTGCATTCGCGCGCTCTCGCTTTCTCCACTTTACAATGTTTTTGTTATTATTTATCTATTCCTGAGAGTTTATCTTATTTTTTATTTGTTTATTTAAATGAACTAGACCAGTTGCCTGCCCTTCCTTCCATTATCCGTCACCGAGACAAACTGAACAAAGTTCTGAGGTCGACCTTGTAAAGATAAGGATTTAGGTCTGTCTGCTGTTTACCTTTGCTCCTGCGCGCACTGCCCTTCTCTCCACATTTATGTGTTTGTTTGTTTGTCTATCTAATCTTTTGGGTTTTTATTTCTAATGAGGTCGACCAGTTGTCTATTTATTATTTTTTTTACTACGCATCAAGCTGCGCTGCTTGTCTTTGCTCCTGTGTGCTCGCGCACTCTCGCCTTTTCCACTTATTTTTATTTTTGATTTATTTTTGATTTATTTTGTCAATTTAAAAAAAAATAAGCATCGTGCTGTGCTGTTTGTGTTTGCTTGAGTGCATTCGCGCGATCTCGCTTTATCCACTTTACAATTTTTTTGTTATTATTTATCTATTCCTGAGAGTTTATCTTATTTTTTATTTGTTTATTTAAATGAAGTCGACCAGTTGCCTGCCCTTCCTTCCATTATCCGTCACCGAGACAAACTGAACAAAGTTCTGAGGTCGACCTTGTAAAGATAAGGATTCAGGTCTGTCTGCTGTTTACCTTTGCTCCTGCGCGCACTGCCCTTCTCTCCACATTTATGTGTTTGTTTGTTTGTCTATCTAATCTTTTGGGTTTTTATTTCTAATGAGGTCGACCAGTTGTCTATTTATTATTTTTTTTACTACGCATCAAGCTGCGCTGCTTGTCTTTGCTCCTGTGTGCTCGCGCACTCTCGCCTTTTCCACTTATTTTTATTTTTGATTTATTTTTGATTTATTTTGTCAATTTAAAAAAAAATACGCATCGTGCTGTGCTGTTTGTGTTTGTTTGAGTGCATTCGCGCGCTCTCGCTTTCTCCGCTTTCAATGTTTTTGTTATTATTTATCTATTCCTGAGAGTTTATCTTATTTTTTATTTGTTTATTTAAATGAAGTCGACCAGTTGCCTGCCCTTCCTTCCATTATCCGTCACCGAGACAAACTGAACAAAGTTCTGAGGTCGACCTTGTAAAGATAAGGATTTAGGTCTGTCTGCTGTTTACCTTTGCTCCTGCGCGCACTGCCCTTCTCTCCACATTTATGTGTTTGTTTGTTTGTCTATCTAATCTTTTGGGTTTTTATTTCTAATGAGGTCGACCAGTTGTCTATTTATTATTTTTTTTACTACGCATCAAGCTGCGCTGCTTGTCTTTGCTCCTGTGTGCTCGCGCACTCTCGCCTTTTCCACTTATTTTTGTTTTTGATTTATTTTTGATTTATTTTGTCAATTTTAAAAAAAAATACGCATCTTGCTGTGCTGTTTGTGTTTGCTTGAGTGCATTCGCGCGCTCTCGCTTTCTCCACTTTACAATTTTTTTGTTATTATTTATCTATTCCTGAGAGTTTATCTTATTTTTTATTTGTTTATTTAAATGAAGTCGACCAGTTGCCTGCCCTTCCTTCCATTATCCGTCACCGAGACAAACTGAACAAAGTTCTGAGGTCGACCTTGTAAAGATAAGGATTCAGGTCTGTCTGCTGTTTACCTTTGCTCCTGCGCGCACTGCCCTTCTCTCCACATTTATGTGTTTGTTTGTTTGTCTATCTAATCTTTTGGGTTTTTATTTCTAATGAGGTCGACCAGTTGTCTATTTATTATTTTTTTTACTACGCATCAAGCTGCGCTGCTTGTCTTTGCTCCTGTGTGCTCGCGCACTCTCGCCTTTTCCACTTATTTTTATTTTTGATTTATTTTTGATTTATTTTTCAATTTAAAAAAAAATACGCATCGTGCTGTGCTGTTTGTGTTTGCTTGAGTGCATTCGCGCGCTCTCGCTTTCTCCACTTTACAATTTTTTTGTTATTATTTATCTATTCCTGAGAGTTTATCTTATTTTTTATTTGTTTATTTAAATGAAGTCGACCAGTTGCCTGCCCTTCCTTCCATTATCCGTCACCGAGACAAACTGAACAAAGTTCTGAGGTCGACCTTGTAAAGATAAGGATTCAGGTCTGTCTGCTGTTTACCTTTGCTCCTGCGCGCACTGCCCTTCTCTCCACATTTATGTGTTTGTTTGTTTGTCTATCTAATCTTTTGGGTTTTTATTTCTAATGAGGTCGACCAGTTGTCTATTTATTATTTTTTTTACTACGCATCAAGCTGCGCTGCTTGTCTTTGCTCCTGTGTGCTCGCGCACTCTCGCCTTTTCCACTTATTTTTATTTTTGATTTATTTTTGATTTATTTTGTCAATTTAAAAAAAAAATACGCATCGTGCTGTGCTGTTTGTGTTTGTTTGAGTGCATTCGCGCGCTCTCGCTTTCTCCGCTTTACAATTTTTTTGTTATTATTTATCTATTCCTGAGAGTTTATCTTATTTTTTATTTGTTTATTTAAATGAAGTCGACCAGTTGCCTGCCCTTCCTTCCATTATCCGTCACCGAGACAAACTGAACAAAGTTCTGAGGTCGACCTTGTAAAGATAAGGATTCAGGTCTGTCTGCTGTTTACCTTTGCTCCTGCGCGCACTGCCCTTCTCTCCACATTTATGTGTTTGTTTGTTTGTCTATCTAATCTTTTGGGTTTTTATTTCTAATGAGGTCGACCAGTTGTCTATTTATTATTTTTTTTACTACGCATCAAGCTGCGCTGCTTGTCTTTGCTCCTGTGTGCTCGCGCACTCTCGCCTTTTCCACTTATTTTTATTTTTGATTTATTTTTGATTTATTTTGTCAATTTAAAAAAAAATACGCATCGTGCTGTGCTGTTTGTGTTTGCTTGAGTGCATTCGCGCGCTCTCGCTTTCTCCACTTTACAATGTTTTTGTTATTATTTATCTATTCCTGAGAGTTTATCTTATTTTTTATTTGTTTATTTAAATGAAGTAGACCAGTTGCCTGCCCTTCCTTCCATTATCCGTCACCGAGACAAACTGAACAAAGTTCTGAGGTCGACCTTGTAAAGATAAGGATTTAGGTCTGTCTGCTGTTTACCTTTGCTCCTGCGCGCACTGCCCTTCTCTCCACATTTATGTGTTTGTTTGTTTGTCTATCTAATCTTTTGGGTTTTTATTTCTAATGAGGTCGACCAGTTGTCTATTTATTATTTTTTTTACTACGCATCAAGCTGCGCTGCTTGTCTTTGCTCCTGTGTGCTCGCGCACTCTCGCCTTTTCCACTTATTATTTTTGATTTATTTTTGATTTATTTTGTCAATTTAAATGTCTTTGCTCCTGTGTGATCGCGCACTCTCGCCTTTTCCCCTTATTTTTATTTTTGATTTATTTTTTATTTATTTTGTCAATTTAAAAAAAAAATACGCATCGTGCTGTGCTGTTTGTGTTTGTTTGAGTGCATTCGCGCGCTCTCGCTTTCTCCACTTTACAATTTTTTTGTTATTATTTATCTATTCCTGAGAGTTTATCTTATTTTTTATTTGTTTATTTAAATGAAGTCGACCAGTTGCCTGCCCTTCCTTCCATTATCCGTCACCGAGACAAACTGAACAAAGTTCTGAGGTCGACCTTGTAAAGATAAGGATTCAGGTCTGTCTGCTGTTTACCTTTGCTCCTGCGCGCACTGCCCTTCTCTCCACATTTATGTGTTTGTTTGTTTGTCTATCTAATCTTTTGGGTTTTTATTTCTAATGAGGTCGACCAGTTGTCTATTTATTATTTTTTTTACTACGCATCAAGCTGCGCTGCTTGTCTTTGCTCCTGTGTGCTCGCGCACTCTCGCCTTTTCCACTTATTTTTATTTTTGATTTATTTTGTCAATTTAAAAAAAAAATACGCATCGTGCTGTGCTGTTTGTGTTTGCTTGAGTGCATTCGCGCGCTCTCGCTTTCTCCACTTTACAATTTTTTTGTTATTATTTATCTATTCCTGAGAGTTTATCTTATTTTTTATTTGTTTATTTAAATGAAGTCGACCAGTTGCCTGCCCTTCCTTCCATTATCCGTCACCGAGACAAACTGAACAAAGTTCTGAGGTCGACCTTGTAAAGATAAGGATTCAGGTCTGTCTGCTGTTTACCTTTGCTCCTGCGCGCACTGCCCTTCTCTCCACATTTATGTGTTTGTTTGTTTGTCTATCTAATCTTTTGGGTTTTTATTTCTAATGAGGTCGACCAGTTGTCTATTTATTATTTTTTTTACTACGCATCAAGCTGCGCTGCTTGTCTTTGCTCCTGTGTGCTCGCGCACTCTCGCCTTTTCCACTTATTTTTATTTTTGATTTATTTTTGATTTATTTTGTCAATTTAAAAAAAAATACGCATCGTGCTGTGCTGTTTGTGTTTGCTTGAGTGCATTCGCGCGCTCTCGCTTTCTCCACTTTACAATTTTTTTGTTATTATTTATCTATTCCTGAGAGTTTATCTTATTTTTTATTTGTTTATTTAAATGAAGTCGACCAGTTGCCTGCCCTTCCTTCCATTATCCGTCACCGAGACAAACTGAACAAAGTTCTGAGGTCGACCTTGTAAAGATAAGGATTCAGGTCTGTCTGCTGTTTACCTTTGCTCCTGCGCGCACTGCCCTTCTCTCCACATTTATGTGTTTGTTTGTTTGTCTATCTAATCTTTTGGGTTTTTATTTCTAATGAGGTCGACCAGTTGTCTATTTATTATTTTTTTTACTACGCATCAAGCTGCGCTGCTTGTCTTTGCTCCTGTGTGCTCGCGCACTCTCGCCTTTTCCACTTATTTTTATTTTTGATTTATTTTTGATTTATTTTGTCAATTTAAAAAAAAAATACGCATCGTGCTGTGCTGTTTGTGTTTGCTTGAGTGCATTCGCGCGCTCTCGCTTTCTCCACTTTACAATTTTTTGTTATTATTTATCTATTCCTGAGAGTTTATCTTATTTTTTATTTGTTTATTTAAATGAAGTCGACCAGTTGCCTGCCCTTCCTTCCATTATCCGTCACCGAGACAAACTGAACAAAGTTCTGAGGTCGACCTTGTAAAGATAAGGATTCAGGTCTGTCTGCTGTTTACCTTTGCTCCTGCGCGCACTGCCCTTCTCTCCACATTTATGTGTTTGTTTGTTTGTCTATCTAATCTTTTGGGTTTTTATTTCTAATGAGGTCGACCAGTTGTCTATTTATTATTTTTTTTACTACGCATCAAGCTGCGCTGCTTGTCTTTGCTCCTGTGTGCTCGCGCACTCTCGCCTTTTCCACTTATTTTTATTTTTGATTTATTTTTGATTTATTTTGTCAATTTAAATGTCGCTCGTGTGTGCTGTTTGTGTTTGCTTGCATCGTGCTGTGCTGTTTGTGTTTGCTTGAGTGCATTCGCGCGCTCTCGCTTTCTCCACTTTACAATTTTTTTGTTATTATTTATCTATTCCTGAGAGTTTATCTTATTTTTTATTTGTTTATTTAAATGAAGTCGACCAGTTGCCTGCCCTTCCTTCCATTATCCGTCACCGAGACAAACTGAACAAAGTTCTGAGGTCGACCTTGTAAAGATAAGGATTCAGGTCTGTCTGCTGTTTACCTTTGCTCCTGCGCGCACTGCCCTTCTCTCCACATTTATGTGTTTGTTTGTTTGTCTATCTAATCTTTTGGGTTTTTATTTCTAATGAGGTCGACCAGTTGTCTATTTATTATTTTTTTTACTACGCATCAAGCTGCGCTGCTTGTCTTTGCTCCTGTGTGCTCGCGCACTCTCGCCTTTTCCACTTATTTTTATTTTTGATTTATTTTTGATTTATTTTGTCAATTTTAAAAAAAAACGCATCGTGCTGTGCTGTTTGTGTTTGCTTGAGTGCATTCGCGCGCTCTCGCTTTCTCCACTTTACAATTTTTTTGTTATTATTTATCTATTCCTGAGAGTTTATCTTATTTTTTATTTGTTTATTTAAATGAAGTCGACCAGTTGCCTGCCCTTCCTTCCATTATCCGTCACCGAGACAAACTGAACAAAGTTCTGAGGTCGACCTTGTAAAGATAAGGATTCAGGTCTGTCTGCTGTTTACCTTTGCTCCTGCGCGCACTGCCCTTCTCTCCACATTTATGTGTTTGTTTGTTTGTCTATCTAATCTTTTGGGTTTTTATTTCTAATGAGGTCGACCAGTTGTCTATTTATTATTTTTTTTACTACGCATCAAGCTGCGCTGCTTGTCTTTGCTCCTGTGTGCTCGCGCACTCTCGCCTTTTCCACTTATTTTTATTTTTGATTTATTTTGTCAATTTAAAAAAAAATACGCATCGTGCTGTGCTGTTTGTGTTTGCTTGAGTGCATTCGCGCGCTCTCGCTTTCTCCACTTTACAATTTTTTTGTTATTATTTATCTATTCCTGAGAGTTTATCTTATTTTTTATTTGTTTATTTAAATGAAGTCGACCAGTTGCCTGCCCTTCCTTCCATTATCCGTCACCGAGACAAACTGAACAAAGTTCTGAGGTCGACCTTGTAAAGATAAGGATTCAGGTCTGTCTGCTGTTTACCTTTGCTCCTGCGCGCACTGCCCTTCTCTCCACATTTATGTGTTTGTTTGTTTGTCTATCTAATCTTTTGGGTTTTTATTTCTAATGAGGTCGACCAGTTGTCTATTTATTATTTTTTTTACTACGCATCAAGCTGCGCTGCTTGTCTTTGCTCCTGTGTGCTCGCGCACTCTCGCCTTTTCCACTTATTTTTATTTTTGATTTATTTTTGATTTATTTTGTCAATTTAAAAAAAATACGCATCGTGCTGTGCTGTTTGTGTTTGCTTGAGTGCATTCGCGCGCTCTCGCTTTCTCCACTTTACAATTTTTTTGTTATTATTTATCTATTCCTGAGAGTTTATCTTATTTTTTATTTGTTTATTTAAATGAAGTCGACCAGTTGCCTGCCCTTCCTTCCATTATCCGTCACCGAGACAAACTGAACAAAGTTCTGAGGTCGACCTTGTAAAGATAAGGATTCAGGTCTGTCTGCTGTTTACCTTTGCTCCTGCGCGCACTGCCCTTCTCTCCACATTTATGTGTTTGTTTGTTTGTCTATCTAATCTTTTGGGTTTTTATTTCTAATGAGGTCGACCAGTTGTCTATTTATTATTTTTTTTACTACGCATCAAGCTGCGCTGCTTGTCTTTGCTCCTGTGTGCTCGCGCACTCTCGCCTTTTCCACTTATTTTTATTTTTGATTTATTTTGTCAATTTTTTAAAAAAAATACGCATCGTGCTGTGCTGTTTGTGTTTGCTTGAGTGCATTCGCGCGCTCTCGCTTTCTCCACTTTACAATTTTTTTGTTATTATTTATCTATTCCTGAGAGTTTATCTTATTTTTTATTTGTTTATTTAAATGAAGTCGACCAGTTGCCTGCCCTTCCTTCCATTATCCGTCACCGAGACAAACTGAACAAAGTTCTGAGGTCGACCTTGTAAAGATAAGGATTCAGGTCTGTCTGCTGTTTACCTTTGCTCCTGCGCGCACTGCCCTTCTCTCCACATTTATGTGTTTGTTTGTTTGTCTATCTAATCTTTTGGGTTTTTATTTCTAATGAGGTCGACCAGTTGTCTATTTATTATTTTTTTTACTACGCATCAAGCTGCGCTGCTTGTCTTTGCTCCTGTGTGCTCGCGCACTCTCGCCTTTTCCACTTATTTTTATTTTTGATTTATTTTTGATTTATTTTGTCAATTTAAAAAAAAATACGCATCGTGCTGTGCTGTTTGTGTTTGCTTGAGTGCATTCGCGCGCTCTCGCTTTCTCCACTTTACAATTTTTTTGTTATTATTTATCTATTCCTGAGAGTTTATCTTATTTTTTATTTGTTTATTTAAATGAAGTCGACCAGTTGCCTGCCCTTCCTTCCATTATCCGTCACCGAGACAAACTGAACAAAGTTCTGAGGTCGACCTTGTAAAGATAAGGATTCAGGTCTGTCTGCTGTTTACCTTTGCTCCTGCGCGCACTGCCCTTCTCTCCACATTTATGTGTTTGTTTGTTTGTCTATCTAATCTTTTGGGTTTTTATTTCTAATGAGGTCGACCAGTTGTCTATTTATTATTTTTTTTACTACGCATCAAGCTGCGCTGCTTGTCTTTGCTCCTGTGTGCTCGCGCACTCTCGCCTTTTCCACTTATTTTTATTTTTGATTTATTTTGTCAATTTAAAAAAAAAATACGCATCGTGCTGTGCTGTTTGTGTTTGCTTGAGTGCATTCGCGCGCTCTCGCTTTCTCCACTTTACAATTTTTTTGTTATTATTTATCTATTCCTGAGAGTTTATCTTATTTTTTATTTGTTTATTTAAATGAAGTCGACCAGTTGCCTGCCCTTCCTTCCATTATCCGTCACCGAGACAAACTGAACAAAGTTCTGAGGTCGACCTTGTAAAGATAAGGATTCAGGTCTGTCTGCTGTTTACCTTTGCTCCTGCGCGCACTGCCCTTCTCTCCACATTTATGTGTTTGTTTGTTTGTCTATCTAATCTTTTGGGTTTTTATTTCTAATGAGGTCGACCAGTTGTCTATTTATTATTTTTTTTACTACGCATCAAGCTGCGCTGCTTGTCTTTGCTCCTGTGTGCTCGCGCACTCTCGCCTTTTCCACTTATTTTTATTTTTGATTTATTTTTGATTTATTTTGTCAATTTTAAAAAAAATACGCATCGTGCTGTGCTGTTTGTGTTTGCTTGAGTGCATTCGCGCGCTCTCGCTTTCTCCACTTTACAATTTTTTTGTTATTATTTATCTATTCCTGAGAGTTTATCTTATTTTTTATTTGTTTATTTAAATGAAGTCGACCAGTTGCCTGCCCTTCCTTCCATTATCCGTCACCGAGACAAACTGAACAAAGTTCTGAGGTCGACCTTGTAAAGATAAGGATTCAGGTCTGTCTGCTGTTTACCTTTGCTCCTGCGCGCACTGCCCTTCTCTCCACATTTATGTGTTTGTTTGTTTGTCTATCTAATCTTTTGGGTTTTTATTTCTAATGAGGTCGACCAGTTGTCTATTTATTATTTTTTTACTACGCATCAAGCTGCGCTGCTTGTCTTTGCTCCTGTGTGCTCGCGCACTCTCGCCTTTTCCACTTATTTTTATTTTTGATTTATTTTGTCAATTTAAAAAAAATACGCATCGTGCTGTGCTGTTTGTGTTTGCTTGAGTGCATTCGCGCGCTCTCGCTTTCTCCACTTTACAATTTTTTTGTTATTATTTATCTATTCCTGAGAGTTTATCTTATTTTTTATTTGTTTATTTAAATGAAGTCGACCAGTTGCCTGCCCTTCCTTCCATTATCCGTCACCGAGACAAACTGAACAAAGTTCTGAGGTCGACCTTGTAAAGATAAGGATTCAGGTCTGTCTGCTGTTTACCTTTGCTCCTGCGCGCACTGCCCTTCTCTCCACATTTATGTGTTTGTTTGTTTGTCTATCTAATCTTTTGGGTTTTTATTTCTAATGAGGTCGACCAGTTGTCTATTTATTATTTTTTTTACTACGCATCAAGCTGCGCTGCTTGTCTTTGCTCCTGTGTGCTCGCGCACTCTCGCCTTTTCCACTTATTTTTATTTTTGATTTATTTTTGATCAATTTAAAAAAAAATACGCATCGTGCTGTGCTGTTTGTGTTTGCTTGAGTGCATTCGCGCGCTCTCGCTTTCTCCACTTTACAATTTTTTTGTTATTATTTATCTATTCCTGAGAGTTTATCTTATTTTTTATTTGTTTATTTAAATGAAGTCGACCAGTTGCCTGCCCTTCCTTCCATTATCCGTCACCGAGACAAACTGAACAAAGTTCTGAGGTCGACCTTGTAAAGATAAGGATTCAGGTCTGTCTGCTGTTTACCTTTGCTCCTGCGCGCACTGCCCTTCTCTCCACATTTATGTGTTTGTTTGTTTGTCTATCTAATCTTTTGGGTTTTTATTTCTAATGAGGTCGACCAGTTGTCTATTTATTATTTTTTTTACTACGCATCAAGCTGCGCTGCTTGTCTTTGCTCCTGTGTGCTCGCGCACTCTCGCCTTTTCCACTTATTTTTATTTTTGATTTATTTTTGATTTATTTTGTCAATTTTAAAAAAAATACGCATCGTGCTGTGCTGTTTGTGTTTGCTTGAGTGCATTCGCGCGCTCTCGCTTTCTCCACTTTACAATTTTTTTGTTATTATTTATCTATTCCTGAGAGTTTATCTTATTTTTTATTTGTTTATTTAAATGAAGTCGACCAGTTGCCTGCCCTTCCTTCCATTATCCGTCACCGAGACAAACTGAACAAAGTTCTGAGGTCGACCTTGTAAAGATAAGGATTCAGGTCTGTCTGCTGTTTACCTTTGCTCCTGCGCGCACTGCCCTTCTCTCCACATTTATGTGTTTGTTTGTTTGTCTATCTAATCTTTTGGGTTTTTATTTCTAATGAGGTCGACCAGTTGTCTATTTATTATTTTTTTTACTACGCATCAAGCTGCGCTGCTTGTCTTTGCTCCTGTGTGCTCGCGCACTCTCGCCTTTTCCACTTATTTTTATTTTTGATTTATTTTTG
Source organism: Perognathus longimembris pacificus (assembly GCF_023159225.1). NCBI lineage: Eukaryota > Metazoa > Chordata > Mammalia > Rodentia > Heteromyidae > Perognathus > Perognathus longimembris. The sequence continues at coordinate 29,950 of NW_025956972.1, forward strand.
ATTTATTTTGTCAATTTTAAAAAAAATACGCATCGTGCTGTGCTGTTTGTGTTTGCTTGAGTGCATTCGCGCGCTCTCGCTTTCTCCACTTTACAATTTTTTTGTTATTATTTATCTATTCCTGAGAGTTTATCTTATTTTTTATTTGTTTATTTAAATGAAGTAGACCAGTTGCCTGCCCTTCCTTCCATTATCCGTCACCGAGACAAACTGAACAAAGTTCTGAGGTCGACCTTGTAAAGATAAGGATTCAGGTCTGTCTGCTGTTTACCTTTGCTCCTGCGCGCACTGCCCTTCTCTCCACATTTATGTGTTTGTTTGTTTGTCTATCTAATCTTTTGGGTTTTTATTTCTAATGAGGTCGACCAGTTGTCTATTTATTATTTTTTTTACTACGCATCAAGCTGCGCTGCTTGTCTTTGCTCCTGTGTGCTCGCGCACTCTCGCCTTTTCCACTTATTTTTTTTTTGATTTATTTTTGATTTATTTTGTCAATTTTAAAAAAAAATACGCATCGTGCTGTGCTGTTTGTGTTTGCTTGAGTGCATTCGCGCGCTCTCGCTTTCTCCACTTTACAATTTTTTGTTATTATTTATCTATTCCTGAGAGTTTATCTTATTTTTTATTTGTTTATTTAAATGAAGTCGACCAGTTGCCTGCCCTTCCTTCCATTATCCGTCACCGAGACAAACTGAACAAAGTTCTGAGGTCGACCTTGTAAAGATAAGGATTCAGGTCTGTCTGCTGTTTACCTTTGCTCCTGCGCGCACTGCCCTTCTCTCCACATTTATGTGTTTGTTTGTTTGTCTATCTAATCTTTTGGGTTTTTATTTCTAATGAGGTCGACCAGTTGTCTATTTATTATTTTTTTTACTACGCATCAAGCTGCGCTGCTTGTCTTTGCTCCTGTGTGCTCGCGCACTCTCGCCTTTTCCACTTATTTTTATTTTTGATTTATTTTTGATTTATTTTGTCAATTTAAAAAAAAATACGCATCGTGCTGTGCTGTTTGTGTTTGCTTGAGTGCATTCGCGCGCTCTCGCTTTCTCCACTTTACAATTTTTTTGTTATTATTTATCTATTCCTGAGAGTTTATCTTATTTTTTATTTGTTTATTTAAATGAAGTCGACCAGTTGCCTGCCCTTCCTTCCATTATCCGTCACCGAGACAAACTGAACAAAGTTCTGAGGTCGACCTTGTAAAGATAAGGATTCAGGTCTGTCTGCTGTTTACCTTTGCTCCTGCGCGCACTGCCCTTCTCTCCACATTTATGTGTTTGTTTGTTTGTCTATCTAATCTTTTGGGTTTTTATTTCTAATGAGGTCGACCAGTTGTCTATTTATTATTTTTTTTACTACGCATCAAGCTGCGCTGCTTGTCTTTGCTCCTGTGTGCTCGCGCACTCTCGCCTTTTCCACTTATTTTTATTTTTGATTTATTTTTGATTTATTTTGTCAATTTTAAAAAAAATACGCATCGTGCTGTGCTGTTTGTGTTTGCTTGAGTGCATTCGCGCGCTCTCGCTTTCTCCACTTTACAATTTTTTTGTTATTATTTATCTATTCCTGAGAGTTTATCTTATTTTTTATTTGTTTATTTAAATGAAGTCGACCAGTTGCCTGCCCTTCCTTCCATTATCCGTCACCGAGACAAACTGAACAAAGTTCTGAGGTCGACCTTGTAAAGATAAGGATTCAGGTCTGTCTGCTGTTTACCTTTGCTCCTGCGCGCACTGCCCTTCTCTCCACATTTATGTGTTTGTTTGTTTGTCTATCTAATCTTTTGGGTTTTTATTTCTAATGAGGTCGACCAGTTGTCTATTTATTATTTTTTTTACTACGCATCAAGCTGCGCTGCTTGTCTTTGCTCCTGTGTGCTCGCGCACTCTCGCCTTTTCCACTTATTTTTATTTTTGATTTATTTTTGATTTATTTTGTCAATTTAAAAAAAAAACGCATCGTGCTGTGCTGTTTGTGTTTGCTTGAGTGCATTCGCGCGCTCTCGCTTTCTCCACTTTACAATTTTTTTGTTATTATTTATCTATTCCTGAGAGTTTATCTTATTTTTTATTTGTTTATTTAAATGAAGTCGACCAGTTGCCTGCCCTTCCTTCCATTATCCGTCACCGAGACAAACTGAACAAAGTTCTGAGGTCGACCTTGTAAAGATAAGGATTCAGGTCTGTCTGCTGTTTACCTTTGCTCCTGCGCGCACTGCCCTTCTCTCCACATTTATGTGTTTGTTTGTTTGTCTATCTAATCTTTTGGGTTTTTATTTCTAATGAGGTCGACCAGTTGTCTATTTATTATTTTTTTTACTGCGCATCAAGCTGCGCTGCTTGTCTTTGCTCCTGTGTGCTCGCGCACTCTCGCCTTTTCCACTTATTTTTATTTTTGATTTATTTTGATCAATTTTTAAAAAAAAATACGCATCGTGCTGTGCTGTTTGTGTTTGCTTGAGTGCATTCGCGCGCTCTCGCTTTCTCCACTTTACAATTTTTTTGTTATTATTTATCTATTCCTGAGAGTTTATCTTATTTTTTATTTGTTTATTTAAATGAAGTCGACCAGTTGCCTGCCCTTCCTTCCATTATCCGTCACCGAGACAAACTGAACAAAGTTCTGAGGTCGACCTTGTAAAGATAAGGATTCAGGTCTGTCTGCTGTTTACCTTTGCTCCTGCGCGCACTGCCCTTCTCTCCACATTTATGTGTTTGTTTGTTTGTCTATCTAATCTTTTGGGTTTTTATTTCTAATGAGGTCGACCAGTTGTCTATTTATTATTTTTTTTACTATGCTCAAGCTGCGCTGCTTGTGTTTGCTCCTGTGTGCTCGCGCACTCTCGCCTTTTCCACTTATTTTTATTTTTGATTTATTTTTGATTTATTTTGTCAATTTAAAAAAAAATACGCATCGTGCTGTGCTGTTTGTGTTTGCTTGAGTGCATTCGCGCGCTCTCGCTTTCTCCACTTTACAATTTTTTTGTTATTATTTATCTATTCCTGAGAGTTTATCTTATTTTTTATTTGTTTATTTAAATGAAGTCGACCAGTTGCCTGCCCTTCCTTCCATTATCCGTCACCGAGACAAACTGAACAAAGTTCTGAGGTCGACCTTGTAAAGATAAGGATTCAGGTCTGTCTGCTGTTTACCTTTGCTCCTGCGCGCACTGCCCTTCTCTCCACATTTATGTTTTTGTTTGTTTGTCTATCTAATCTTTTGGGTTTTTATTTCTAATGAGGTCGACCAGTTGTCTATTTATTATTTTTTTTACTACGCATTAAGCTGCAATGCTTGTGTTTGCTCCTGTGTGTTCGGGCACTCTCGCCTTTTCCACTTATTTTTATTTTTGATTTATTTTGTCAATTTAAAAAAAAAATACGCATCGTGCTGTGCTGTTTGTGTTTGCTTGAGTGCATTCGCGCGCTCTCGCTTTCTCCACTTTACAATTTTTTTGTTATTATTTATCTATTCCTGAGAGTTTATCTTATTTTTTATTTGTTTATTTAAATGAAGTCGACCAGTTGCCTGCCCTTCCTTCCATTATCCGTCACCGAGACAAACTGAACAAAGTTCTGAGGTCGACCTTGTAAAGATAAGGATTCAGGTCTGTCTGCTGTTTACCTTTGCTCCTGCGCGCACTGCCCTTCTCTCCACATTTATGTGTTTGTTTGTTTGTCTATCTAATCTTTTGGGTTTTTATTTCTAATGAGGTCGACCAGTTGTCTATTTATTATTTTTTTTACTACGCATCAAGCTGCGCTGCTTGTCTTTGCTCCTGTGTGCTCGCGCACTCTCGCCTTTTCCACTTATTTTTATTTTTGATTTATTTTTGATTTATTTTGTCAATTTAAAAAAAATACGCATCGTTCTGTGCTGTTTGTGTTTGCTTGAGCGCATTCGCGCGCTCTCGCTTTCTCCACTTTACAATTTTTTTGTTATTATTTATCTATTCCTGAGAGTTTATCTTATTTTTTATTTGTTTATTTAAATGAAGTCGACCAGTTGCCTGCCCTTCCTTCCATTATCCGTCACCGAGACAAACTGAACAAAGTTCTGAGTTTGACCTTGTAAAGTTAAGGATTCAGGTCTGTCTGCTGTTTACCTTTGCTCCTGCGCGCACTGCCCTTCTCTCCACATTTATGTTTTGTTTGTTTGTCTATCTAATCTTTTGGGTTTTTATTTCTAATGAGGTCGACCAGTTGTCTATTTATTATTTTTTTTACTACGCATTAAGCTGCAATGCTTGTCTTTGCTCCTGTGTGTCGGCACTCTCGCCTTTTCCACTTATTTTTATTTTTGATTTATTTTTGATTTATTTTGTCAATTTAAAAAAAAAATACGCATCGTGCTCTGCTGTTTGTGTTTGCTTGAGTGCATTCGCGCGCTCTCGCTTTCTCCACTTTACAATTTTTTTGTTATTATTTATCTATTCCTGAGAGTTTATCTTATTTTTTATTTTTTATTTAAATGAAGTCGACCAGTTGCCTGCCCTTCCTTCCATTATCCGTCACCGAGACAAACTGAACAAAGTTCTGAGGTCGACCTTGTAAAGATAAGGATTCAGGTCTGTCTGCTGTTTACCTTTGCTCCTGCGCGCACTGCCCTTCTCTCCACATTTATGTGTTTGTTTGTTTGTCTATCTAATCTTTTGGGTTTTTATTTCTAATGAGGTCGACCAGTTTCTATTTGTTATTTTTTTTACTACCCATCAAGCTGCGCTGCTTGTCTTTGCTCCTGTGTGCTCGCGCACTCTCGCCTTTTCCACTTATTTTTATTTTTGATTTATTTTTGATTTATTTTGTCAATTTAAAAAAAAATACGCATCGTGCTGTGCTGTTTGTGTTTGGTTTGGTTCACTGCTATTCCTCTGGCCGGCTCCGGTTAGGCTCTGCCATACTTCAGCTCACCCCACTCCTCCAGCTGGCTCTGGTTTGGCTCTGTCCAGATCCTCTGGCCGGCCTGGTATGGCTCACCACTCTACTCCTCTCCTCAAACTGGCTAGGTTCTCCTCTCTGCCCTGCTCCTCCGGACAGTCTGGTTCCTCTCTGCTCAGCTTCACTCCTCCTGCTCTTATCTTCTCCTCTCCTCCGGAAGTACTCCCCATTTTTTATTTCCCTGCACTGGAAGTAGGGGGTGGAGGTTCCAGTTCCCCGAACTTGGGGCAGTATCTCTTTCTTCTGCAGTAGGGCGTGGCAATCACGCCAACCTGGGGAGAGGCTTCTGCCCCTCAGGTTATTACGAAAACGTTGCAAAGTCTCCATCTCTTGGGCTCCTTTGTAATTAGATATAGGTAATACTATAGGACAAGAGAAGTGTTGTAATTTCTGTACAAGGACTGAATACACTGGGTGATGTTCCCTGCTCTCCTACCCCCATCCCACAAAGTTCAGGGGCCACTGGCCAGTGTCCTCTTCTTGTGGTTCCCACATGGCTTCCAGGGGAGCAGAAGCATCGTCCCTTGTACTGGCTTCCTTGGCAACAGTCCTCCAGGCTCAAGAACATACCTATGAGTGGGTGCATGCTGAGCCCTGATTGGTCCATTCGCACTGATGTCACTTGTCCCACTTGTGATTGGTCCATTTGCTTCGTGATGTCATCAGGCATTGTGAGGCATCCCCAGTAGGGTATATAAGAAGATGCTCTTCACATTTGTCAGTTACAGCATGGGGAGTTTTCTTGGTGACCTGCTGGACAAACTTCAGAGGACTCTAAGGATTTATTTGTGTGTGTGGGTGGGAGGGATCTGTCTTGGTGTGGTTTGGGTTTGAGTATTTCTTTTCATTATCCTGGTGTTTTCATTTACTCATTTGTTTTTTAGTTTATCTCATTTTGGTGAAGATTTCTTATGTGTCATCTTCATTTAGAACATTCGAGATAATTATAAGATTGACTACTTGCCATCCCAGTGGGAAGATGTCAAAATACAACAAAGTTTCCTTTAATTCTTCCTCGGAAGAGGAAGAGGAGATCACCATCATTATCAGTATCAATTGAAGGAGACCCTCGGGCCATGGTAGCTTTGGATAAGCGAAGGTTTCCCATCATCCCCTCACAGAAACAAGGCTGGCCGGGAAAGTTCTCCATTAGAAAGACCTGGAGTTCCAGGCCATAGAAAATGAGGTGGACATTGTCAAGAGCATACATCACCCACACATCATTTGATTTTTCGAGGTGGTGGAGGATAAAAACTGTCTATAACTTGTCATGGATCTGGCCATGTGGGGACACCTCATGGGTTGGATCTGCAAATCCTGCTGCAGCCCCATATTCCAGCATGAAACAAGGAGGCTGTACAAACAGATCGTGAGTGCTGTGCACATTCATGAGAATGGAATTGCACACTGAGAACTCCAGCCAACATCCTTTTGGATGCTAAAAACAATGTCAAGGTCACTGATTTTGTGCTGAGTGTCAGGAAGACCCTAGGGCAGTTGATAAAGGGAGTTTGTGGAGCCTTGATATTCCGACCCCCAGAAATGTTCCTACACAAAATGTATGATGCCTACATGATGGACATTTGGAACTTAGGCATTATTTTGTATGTGATGTCAATGGAAAAGTTCCCATTTGAGGGGAGGAAGTTTACTGACATCCAGGTCCACTATACCTAACTGCAAAGGGACATGACCTACTTTCCCAACTGCTGACTGTGGACTCCAGTCACTTGAGCACCCGTGGCTGAGTGTTGATAGAGTGTGTGGCCTGGGACCTGCTGAGCCACTACCCAGCAAGCTGGACCCCACTATTGTGCAGTCATGTGTGACATGGGGTACAATGCAGTTGAGACTCAAGAGGCAATACAGGACAGAACATTCAACCAAGCCATGGGCACCTTCCTGGTCATCAGACAAAATTTAAAACAGAGTGCTGGGGCTGGGGATATGGCCTAGTGGCGAGAGAGCTTGCCTCGTATACATGAGGCCCTGGGTTCGATTCCCCAGCACCACATATACAGAAAACGGACAGAAGTGGCGCTGTGGCTCAAGTGGCAGAGTGCTAGCCTTGAGCAAAAAGAAGCCAGGGACAGTGCTCAGGCCCTGAGTCCAAGCCCCAAGACTGGCCAAAACAAAACAAAAAACAGTGCTGGACGTGTGGAGTTGAGAACAATGCCTTAGATGGTACCACCGTGCCCAACTCCTGAAGAACATACTCCCCAGCCCTCTCCCTCCACGAAGGAGATCCAGCTTACTGGCACAACTTAGCAGTTTCAGCTGGTCCTCAGAATTTCAGTGGGAAGATGATGGCACCCAGACACATGTGAGGAGAGTCTGAAGTGCTAGATTGCCTGCCATTGCCTTCTGCATTCTGTCCAGCTACAGTTCTAGCAGAATCTGGGGCCATTTTTCCTTTGATTGGTTGAGTAGGATAGAGGGTTGTCAGTCAGAAGACAATGCCCTTCCCTCTGGGTAGGCACAAATGGAGGCCACAGCCTCCAGGTGGAGTACTAGACAGGGCTGAACTAGGGTGCCTGACAAGATAGTCACGGTTCTTCACAGACTCTGCTACTGTGTGAAGGCCCCAAAGCAATGCCCACCGAATAATAGCACAACTATTCCAGGAAGGAGTGCAGAACTCAGAAACTTTCTCTCAATGGGGTGTAGAAAATTAGAGATGTGTGCACATGAATACTGCAGGAGCAAGACATGCCGGAAGTTCACACTGCATGTGGCCAGCACACCCAGCAGAGGCCTCAGCCTAGCCCAACCCAGTCAGGGCCTGTGGCAAATGCTAGGGTATACTGCAGCTTGGACTCTGGGGAAAGGAGAGTTGACATGGAGCTTACTTTCTAAGCTGAAAGGTAAGCTGAATGGTGCCTCCAGCTGCCTATACCATCTGAGCAAAGGTGGTATGCAAGCATTTTTAATGATGTATACAATGTGCCCCCCAAATCCTTTGTACATTATGCTTAACTGCAGCTAGATTGACTGAGTAAATAATGTCAATTATGACATTATAATAACTACATTTTTGTTGTAATTTTTTCTGTTATTTGTAGCCTGGTATTTCTCAGAGAAGGGTGATCATGACAGGCAGGCAGACAGGCAGGCGGCAGGCAGGAAGGCAGACAGACATAGGGAGGTGCAGTAAACATTCTGTCAGGATCACCTGTCTCTCAGAAATTCCAGGCTACAATAAACAGGACTTCATGTACTCTGTCAACATATCTGGGAAGGCAAGCATTTTTAATAATATATGCAGCATGCCCCCAAATACTTTATGCATTGTGCTTAGGGGCAGTCATATTGGCTGACCAAATAATGTCAATTATGACATAATAGTAGCTATGACTTGCAACAATTTTTGTTTATGGTATCCTGGGATTACTCAGAGATGGGTGAACATGAAAGGCAGGCAGGCAGGCATTAGGAGGTATACTCAACATTCTGTCAAGATCACCCTTCCATAAGAAATCGCAGTCTACAACAGAGAGACCTTTGGCACTGTATCAACACAGCTGGGAAAGCAAGAATTTTTAATGATGTATACAACATGCCCCCAAATCCTTTATTATGCTTAAGTGTAGCCAGATTGGTTAAAAAAAATAATGTCCAGGGCTGGGGATATAGCCTAGTGGCAAGAGTGCCTGCCTCGGATACACAAGGCCCTAGGTTCGATTCCCCAGAACCACATATACAGAAAACGGCCAGAAGCGGCGCTGTGGCTCAAGTGGCAGAGTGCTACAGCCTTGAGCGGGAAGAAGCCAGGGACAGTGCTCAGGCCCTGAGTCCAAGGCCCAGGACTGGCCAAAAAAAAAAAAAAAAAAAAAAACAATGTCCATAATGATATAAGATTAACTATGTTTTGTTTTAAATTTATTGTATCCTGGGATTTCTCAGAAAAGGGTGATCATGATGAACAAAAGCAGGAATGTAGGAAGGCAGGCAGACAGTAGGAGTTACAGTTAACATCCTGTCATAATCACCCTTCTCTTTGAAATATAAGGCTACAATAAATAGGACATCCTGCATGGTCTCAGAACATCTGCGAAGTCAAGCATTGTTAATAATGTGTACAGAATGCCCCCAAATCCTTTATAGATTGTGCTTAAGGGAAGCCAGATTTGTTTAGCAAATAATGTCAATAATGACATAATAGTAGCTATGTTTTGTTGTAAATTTTTTCTGTTTATTGTTGTTTGGGATTTCTCAAAGAAGGATGATCATGACAGGCTTGCAGACAGGCATGCAGGATGGAGGAAGGCAGACATTAGGAGAGGCAATCAACATCCTGTCATGAGCACCCATCTGTCAGAAATCCCAGCCTACAGTAAACAGGACTTGGTGAACTGTCTCAACACATCTGGGAAGAAATACATCTTAATAATGTTTGCAACATGGCCCCAAATCCTTTATATATTATGCTTATGTGTAGAGAAATAGGTTGACAAAATAATGACCATTATGACATAATAGTAGCTATGTTTTGTTGTAAATTTTTTCTGTTTATTGTCTCCTGGGATTTCACAGTGAAAGGTGATCATGACAGGCGGTCAAAACAGGCAGGCTGGTGTTCAGGCAGGCATTAGGAGGTACAGTTGAAAACCTGTCATGCTCACCCTTCTCTCAGAAATCCAGGGTAAAATAAACAGATCTTCATGCACTGTCACACGCAGACAGGCAGGCAAGCAGGCAGACAGGTAGGCATTTCAAGGTACAGTACATGCTGTCATGATCTCCCTTCTATCAGAAATCCCAGCATAAAATAAACAGAATTTGTGTACTGTCTCATCACCTCTGGGAAGGCAAGCATTTTTAATGATGTATACAACATGCCCCAAATCCTTCATATATTATGCTTAAGTGTACCCGGATGGTTGAGCAAATAGTGTCCATAAAGATATAATAGAGGGTATGTTTTGTTGTAAATTTTTTGAGTTTAATATAGCCTGGGATTTCTGAGAAAATTGTGAAAATGACAGTCACACAGGCTGGCACGCTTTATGAAGTACAGTAAAGATGCTGTCATGATCACCCTTATGTCAGAAATCCCAGGCTCCAATAAACAGGACTTCGTGAAGTGTCTGAACACATCTGGGAACACAAACATTTTTAATAATGCATATAACAGGCCCTCCAATCCTTGATACATTGTGCTTAAGTACAGCCAGATTGGTTGAGCAAATAATGTCAATTATGACATAATATTAGCTATGATTTGTTGTAATAATTTCTGTTTATGGTACCCTGGTATTTTTCAGAGATGAGTGAACATGGAAGGCAGGCAGGCAGGCAGGAAGGCTAGCAGGCAGACAGGCATTAGAAGGTACAGTCAAATTTCTGTCATGATCATCCTTTTCTCAGAAATCCCAGGGTACAATAAACAGAACTTCATGCATGGTCTCAACACATCTGGGAAGGCAAGCATTTTTAATATTCTATACAACATGCTCCCAAATCTGTTCCACATTGTGCTTAAGGGCACTCAGATTGGTTGAGCAAATAATGTCTATTATGACATAAGAGCAGCTATGTTTTGTTGTAAATTTTTTCTGTTTTTTGTAGCCTGTGATTACTGAGAGACGCGTGATCATGGCAGGCAGGCAGACAGGGAGGCAGGCAGTCAGGCAGGCAGGTATGCAAGCAGGCAGGCATTAGGAGGTACAGTCAACATCCTGTCATGATCACCCTTTTCTCAGAAATCCCAGGCTACAATAAACGGAACTTCATGGATTGTCTCAACACATCTGGGAAGGAAAGCATTTTTAATAATGTATACAACATGCCCTAAAGTCCATTATGTATTTTGCTTAAGGGAAGTCAGTTTGGTTTAGCAAATAATGTCAATTGTGACATAATAGCAGCCACGTGTTTTTTGTAATTTTTTTCTATTTATTGTAGCCTGCCATTACTGAGATATGGGTGATAATGGCAGGCAGGCATAAAGGCCGGCAGGTAGGGAGGCAGAAAGTCAGGCAGGCAGGCCAGAAGGCAAGCAAGCAGCCAAGAAGGCATTAGGAGGCACAGTCAACATCAAGTCATGTTAAAATTTCTCAGAAATTCCAGGATACAATATAAAGAACTTCATGCACCATCTCAACACATTTGGCAAAGCAAGCATTTTTATTGATGTATAGAACATTCAGCCAAAACCTTTATATATTTTCCTTATGGGCAGTCAGAATGGTCGAGCAAATAATGTCAATTATGACATAATAGTATCTGATTTTGTTAATTTTTTTCTGTTTATTGTAGTCTGGGATTTCTGAGAGATGGGTGAGCATGGCAGGCAGGTAGGCAGGAAGGCAGGCAGACAGGCAGGCAGGAAGACAAGCATTTGGACATACAGTCAACATCCTGTCATTATCATCCTTCTCTCAGAAATCCAAGGCTACAATAAACAGTACTATGTCCACTGTTTGAACACATCCAGGAAGGCCTTCATTTTCAGTTACGTGTACAACATGTCCCCAAATCCTTTATACCTTGTGTTTAAGGGAAGTCAGAATGGTTGAGCAAAGAATGTCAATTATGATATAATAGTAGCTATGTTCTGTTGTAATTTTTTTCCTCTATTTTAGCCTGGGACTTCTGAGAAATGGGTGACCATGTCAGGCAGACAGGCATGCAGGCAGGCAGGTGGGCAGGCAGGCAGGGAGGCAGGCATTAGGTGGGACAGTCAACATCCTGTCATGATCACCCTTCTCTCTGAAATACCAGGCTACAATAAACATAACTTCCTGCACTGCCTAAACACATCTGGGAAGGCAAGCATTTTTAATAATGTGTAAAACGTACCCTCAAATCCTTCATACATTCTGCTTAAGGGCAGTTAGACTGTTGGAGCTAATAATGTCAGTTATGACATAATAGTAGCTGTGTTTTTTTGTAATTATTTTCTGTTTATTGTATCTGGGGATTTATGAGAGATGGGTGATCATGGGAGGCAGGCTGGCAGGGAGGCAAGGCAGTCTGGCAGGCAGGCAGTCAGGCCGGCAGTTAAGAGGTACAGTCAACATGCTGTCATGACCACACTTTTCTCAGTAATCCCAAGCTACAATTAAGGGAACTTCATGCACTGTCTCAACACATCTAGGAAGGGAATGTATACAACATGCCCTCAAATCCTTTATGTATTGTGCTTAAGGGCAGTCAAATTGGTTGCCTAATTATGTCAAATATGACATAATCATAGCTATGTTTTGTTGGAATTTTTTCTGTTTATTGTAGCCAGGGATTTCTGAGAGATGTGTGAAGATGGCAGGCAGGCAGGCAGGCTGGCTGGCAGGGAGCCAGTCAGGCAGCCAGGCATGCAGAGTGGAGGGAAGCACTAGGAAATACAGTCAACATCTTGTCATGATCACCCTTCTCTCAGATATCTCAGGCCTCAATAAACAGAACTTCGTGCACTGTCTCAACACATTTGTGAAGGCAAGCATTTTTAATAATGTATACAACATGCCCCCATATCCTTTATATATTGTTTTTAAGGACAGTCATATTGGTTGAGTAAATGATGTAAATGATGTCATTTTACTAACTATATCCTGTTGTAAAGATTTTCTGATTATTGTAGCCTGGTCTTTCTGAGAGATGGTTGATCATGGCAGACAAGATGGGAGGCAGGCAGTCAGGCAGGCAGACAGGCATTAGGCGTAACAGTCAACATCCTGTCATGATCACTCTTCTCTCAGAAATCAAAGGCTACAATAAAGACAACTTCGTGGACTGTTTCAACACATCTCAGAAGGCACGAATTTTTAATAATGTATACAATATGCCCCCACATCCTTTATACATTGTGCTTCAGGGAAGTCAGATTGGTTGAGAAATTAATGTCAATTATGTCATAATAATAGCTAAGTTTTTTTTGTAATTTTTTTTTCTGTATATTGAGCCTGGGATTTCTGAGAGATGTGTGATCATTGCAGGCCCTCAGGCAGGCAGGCAGGAATTAGGAATTGAAGTCATCGTCCTGTCATGATCAAGCCTCATTCAGAAATCCCAGGCTACAATGAACAGAACTTCATGGACTGGACCAAAACAGCTGGGAAGGCAAGAATTTTAATAATGTATACAACATTCCCCCAAATCCTTTATATATAGTGCACATGGCCATTCAGATTGTTGAGCAAATAATGTCAATTAAGACATAATTATAGCTATGTCTTTCTGTAAATATTTTGTGTGTTTATTGTAGCCTAGGATTTCTGAGAGATCGGTGATCATGGCAGGCAGGAAGGCACGCAGGTGAGCAGGCAGGCAGGCAGGAAGGCATGCAGGTAGGCCTGAAGTCAGGCAAGCAGGCAGGCAGGCATTAGGAGGTACTGTCAGCAATCAGTCATGATACCCCTTCTCTTAGAAATCCCAGGCTACAATAAACACAACGTCATGCACTCTTTCAACACATCTGGGAAGGGAAGCTTTTTTAATAATGTATACAACATGCGCACAAACCTTTATACATTGTGCTTAAGGTCAGTCAGATTGGATGAGCAAACAATGTCAATTATGACATAATAGTAGCTACGTTGTGTTGTAATTTTTTTCAGTTTAAAAAACCTGTGATTTCTCAGAGATGGGAGATCATAGCAGGCAGGCAGGCAGACACAAAAGCAGGCAGGCATGCAGACAGGCAGGCAAGCTACCAGGAAGGCAGGAAGGCAGGCAGGAAGGCAAAAATAAGGAGGTACAGTCAACATCCTATCATGATCAACCTTCTTGTAGAAATCCCAGACTACAATAAAAAGATCTTTGAGAACTGTCATAACACAGCTGGGAAGGAAAGCACTTTTAATAATGTATACAACATTGCCCCAATTGTTTGTATATTGTGCTTAAGGACAGTGATATTGGTTGACTAATAATGTCATTTATGACATAATAGTAGCTATGTCTTGTTGGAAATTTTTTCTGTTTATTGAAGCCAGGGATTTCTGATAGATGGGGTATCATGTCAGGCAGGCTGTCAAGGAGCCAGGGAGGAAGCCAGGCATGCAGAAAGGATGGAGGTATTAGGAAATACAGGCAACATCTTGCCATGATCACCCCTCTCTCAGAAGTCCCAGGCTTCAATAAAGAGAACTTTGTGCACTGTCTCAACACATCTGGAAAGGCAGGAATTTTTGTAATGTATACAACATGCCCCAAATATTTACACAGACAGGACAGAAGTATTAGGAGACACAGTCAATGCCTTGCCATTATCACGCTTCTCTCAGAAATCCCGGGCTTCAATAAACAGAATTTCGTGAAATGTCTCAACACATCTGGGAAGGTACGCATTTTTAATAATGTATACAACATGCCCCCAAATCTTTATACATTGTTTTTGAGGGCAGTCATATTTGTTGAGAAAATAATTGAATTATGACATAGTACTATGTCCTCTTGTAAAACTTTTCTGTTTTTTGTAGCCTAGGATTTCAGAGACATGGTCGGTCATGGCAGGAAAGGTGAGAGGAAGGCAGGTAGGCACACAGCCAAGCAGGCAGGCAGGGAGGCATTAGGAGTTACAGTCAAAATCCTGTCATGATCACCGTTCTCTCAGAAATCCCAGACTACAATAAACAGATCTTCGAGCACTGTCATAACACATCTGGGAAAGAAGCATTTTTAATAATGTAAACAACATACCCCCAAATCCTTTATACATTGTGCTTAATGGCGGTCACATTGGTTGAGCAAATAATGTAAATTATGATGTAGTATCAGCTGTGATTTGTTGTGATTTTTTTATGTTTATTGTATCCTAGGATTTCTGAGAGATGTGTGATCATGGCAGGCAGGCAGGCATTTGGAGGTACAGTCAACTTCCTGTCGTGATCACCCCATGCTCAGTAATCTCAGGCCACAATTAAGAGAACGTTGTGCACTGTTTCAACACATATGGGAAAGGAAGCATTTTTAGTAATGTAAAAAACCATGTCCCCAAATCCTTTATACATTATGCTTAAAGCCAGTCAGATTGGTTGGACAAATAAGGTCATTTATGACATGATAGTAGCCATGATTTGTTGTAATTTTTTCTGTTTATTGTAGATTTATTGAGATTTCTGAGAGATTGGTGACCATGGAAGACAGGCAGGCAGGCAGATAGGCAGGATCCAGGCATTAGGAAATACAGTCAACATCCTCCTGCCGAGCCAGCCGGCAGTGAATGGGAATCCTGACTGAGGGCAGCGAGGATTAAGGAAAAGGAAAAATACAAGACAAGAGAAAAAAGACAAGAGGCAAAGATGGGGTACGGAAGGTCTGCATCTCGAGATTGAGACTCAAGACTGCAGCAACAGTTTATTCTCAACTCCCAGCTTATATGCAGTTTTGGAACCAGGGAATAGCATAGGGTTGTTAAAATTCCAGAACACAAAGAGGCTTTGAAGTTTACAACATTTGATTACAGTAAACACAAGGTAACAAAGCAATTCCGGACAGTGGCTGTGGACTTTGCCTTTAGCATATCCTGGCGGTAACAGCACAGCCAGAGGTGATAATGACCCTAGCTGCAGGTTTGGCTCCCAACATCTTGGCGACATCGGCACAGCCAGAGGTCAGGATGAGCTTAGCTGCTAGCTCGGCTCCCAACACATCCTGTCATGATCATCCTTCTCTCAGAAAACGCAGGCTACAATAAACCAAACTTCGTGCACTTTTGGAACACATCAGGGAAGGCAAGCATTTTTGTTTTATTGTTTTTGTTTTTGTTGCTTGTCCTGGGGTGTGGAGTCGGGGTGAGCACTGTCCCTGGCTTCTTTTTGATCAAGGCTAGCACTCTACCTCTTGAGCCACAGCGCTACTTCCAGCTTTTTTTATATATGTGGTGGTTAGGAATCAAACTCAGGGCTTCATGTGTACAAGGCGAGCACTTTTCTTCTGGGCCACATTCGCAGCCAAGGCAAGCATATTTAATAAGGTATACAGCATGCCCCCAAATCCCTTATACATTTTGTTTAGGATTGGTTGGTCAGATTGGTTGAGCAAATAATGTCTATTATGACATAATAGTAGCTAGGTTTTTGTAAAATTTTTCTGTTTATTGTAGCCTGGGATTACTGAGAGATGG
The DNA here is from genome assembly GCF_023159225.1 of Perognathus longimembris pacificus. Classification (NCBI taxonomy): domain Eukaryota; kingdom Metazoa; phylum Chordata; class Mammalia; order Rodentia; family Heteromyidae; genus Perognathus; species Perognathus longimembris. The sequence goes on from NW_025956972.1 coordinate 45,952, forward strand.
GTGATCATAGCAGGCAGGCAGGCAGAGAGGCAGGCATTAGGAGTTACAGTCAATATCCTGTCATAATCACCATTCTCTGTGAAATCCCAGGTTTCACAAAACAGAATGTCGTGGACTGCCTCAACACATTTGGGAAGAGAAGGATTTTAAATACATTCCTTTATACATTGTGCTTAAAGGATGTCAAATTGGTTGAAAAAATAACGTCAATTATGACATAATAGTAGCTTTGATTTGTTGTAATTTTTTCTGTTTATTGTAGCCTGGGATTTCTGAGAGATGGGTGATCATTTTAAACAGGCAGGCAGGCAAGCAGGCATTAGGAGATACAGTCAACATCCTCTCATGATCATCCACCTCTCAGATAACCCAGGACACAATCTTTATACATTGAGCTTAAGGCTACTCAGATTTGTTGAGCAAATAATGTCAGTGATGACATAATAGTAGTTATGTTGGGTTTTTTTGGTAAATTTTTAGTGTTTATTGTAGCCTGGGATTTTAGAAAGATGGGTGATCGTGGCAGGCAGGCATGCGGGCAGGCATTAGGTGGTACAGTCAATATTGGGGGATCAGGGCCTGGAGGATGTGAGGGCTTCAGTGGGTGGGGCCTAGGGGGCAGCGAGGTGCTTGGGGGTGTGGTGTAGGATCCATGCATTGATATGGGGGCGGGGCCGGGTGGGACATCATTGTGATGTGGTGGGCGGGGCCCGGTGGGCATTAGAGACTCATGGGCGGGGCCAACGGGAAGTGAGGTTTGGGGCCTGGCCCCAAGGGACATTCTGACCTGGCAGGCAGGGCCAGGTGTGCATTAGCGACTTGGGGACGGGGCCTAGGGGAAGTGAGGCTATGGGCGGAGTCCTAGGGCACTCCTGACTTGGCGGGAACAGCTCAGTGGGCATTAGCACCTCGGGGTGGGGGCCAGGAAACATCATTGTGATGTGATGGGCGGGGCTTAACGGAAATAGAGGTGTTGGGGGCGTGGTCTGTCTGGTGTGGTGTCCCAGTGGGCATGGCCATGGAGCTGGACTGTCCTTGGGTCTTGAGTGGCCTGGCCTGCCTGAGGCCTAAGAGTCATGGTGTGGTAGGAAGTGGGTGGAGAGGGCTTGGCTTGGTAAGAGGTGAGGCCTTGGGGGCGTGGCTTGGGTGGCAGAAGCGGTGTCAGTTGGCATGTGCCCTGGCAGAAATGATGATTCTGTGGGTAGGGGTGTGACCTGCCGTCCCAATGCTAGTTGGGGCAAGGCCATCCAGGGGCATGGCTTGGCATCCTGTGATCCTAAAGAGCATGGCCTGGCCTCCCTGCGCTCGTTGAGGACGTGGCCTTTCATTCAGGGGCGTGGCCTGGTGTACCCTGGCCTCTCACCAGCATGGCCTGGAGTCCCTTGGCTGCTCAGGGGCGTGGCCTCTCATCCCTATCCTCTTTGAGGGAGTGGCCTGGCATTCCTGCACTCCGCGGGGGGCCTGCCCAGTTGTCCCTGAGCTCGTTGGGGGCATAGCCTTGCTTATTACAGTTTTATTGACTTCTATCCCGTTTACATTCATATTTATTGATTTATAACGTGTATATTATAACATTTATCAGTTACTTATTATTTATAGTGTTTATCATTTACAGTGTCTATCATTTATAATTATCATTTATATTTATTTATTATGTAATTTATTATTTACTTGTAAGTTATAGTAGTTATCACTTAGTGTTTATCATTTATAATATCATTTATTGCTTATTAGTTTTACTGATTCATGTTTCATTTATATTCATATTTATTTATTCATAACTTATAATACTAATCATTTACTGATGATTTATAGTATTTATCATTTACAGTGTTTACTGTTTATAATATTTATCATTTATAATATTTAGTTTTTTTGACATATTTGTATGTATTTATTTGTAACTTATTTATTATAATACTTATTTTTTATTTACTTATGATTTATAGTATTCATCTACAGTGTTTATCATTTATAATATTTTTAATAATTGGTAATTGATTTTAATATTGTGACATAATTTTTTATTTATTTTCTAGGAGTTGAAAAGTTCTGGAAGTCTTTGGAAAACATGAAGAATAAATAACCAGAACTCAGCTGAATGTGGTCCTCATTTCCTTCTTTCCTCACTATTTCTATTTATTTCTCCAGGCCCTGAGAGCATCGTGTCATGAAATGTCTGGCGGCCACATTTAATTTAATTTATTTTATCTCTCTAGCTTCTTCCTTCTCTTTATTCCTTTATTCGGAATATATTTCTATTTTTATTTTACTTTTTTTATTCTCCCCGCCCCCATAATTTTTAATTTTAATTTTGATATTATTTTCCTCTTATTTTTCTATGGCTTTCTTATTTTACTTTTCTCTATTTCATTTTGCTTAATCTTTTTCACTCTCATCTCTTGCCCTACTTGGATTCCCACTTTATTTTTTAAATTGTATTTTACTTTATTTTTGTCTTATTTTCATTTATTTTGGTATACTTAATTTTAATTTATTTCACTTTCTTATTTTATTCTCATGTTTAATTTTATTTTATGACTTTATTTTGTTTCATTTTTTATTTTGCTTTACTTTCTGTTCTATTTTTCTTTACTTTTCCTCATTTTGGTTTTTTAATCTTACTTTGCTCATTTTATTTTTTAACTTGTTCTATTTTACTTCATTTCCCCTTATTTTCCTTTATTTCATCTTGATATGTTTAATTTTATTTTAGCTTATTTTTTATTTTATCTTCATATACTGTTGTATTTTACTTTATTCTATTTTACTTCATTTCCCCTTATTTTTTATTTCATTTTCCTTTATTTCATCCTGATTTATTATTTATTTATTTTTTCATTTTATTTTATTTTATTTGCTCTCCTTCCCAGCCCCAGAAGCTTCCAGAACAGATGCCAAGTCCTAAGCACCAAACAGCAGGCATCCCGGAATCTTCCAGAACTGTGCCTGGCCCAGGGCATTTGTCCTCTGGAACATTCTCCATCATTCTCACTATCACCATCATCATCAGTGTGGAGTCACCTCATTATATGGGTTCCTAGGGCTGATGTGGCAGATGGATGGATGGACAGACAGCAAGGCCAACACAGAGACAGACTGACAGAGAGACAGAGAGACAGACAAGGAGAAAGACAGACCCAGAGACACACATACAGACAAAGAGAAAGGCAGACTCACAGGTAGACAGACAGACAGACACACAGACAGAGAGACAAACAAGGAGACAGACTCACAGGTAGACAGACACATAGACAAACATGTACACAGACAGACACAGAGACAAACAGGTAGACAGACAAGGAGACAGAAAGACAAACTCATAGCTAGACAAAGACAGGGAGACAGACTCACAGGCGGACAGAAAAGACAGACATGCATACATTGGAAGACAGACACACAGACAGAGACATACATGGAAACAGACAGGCAGACATACTCACAGACAGACACAGAGACTGACACATAGACACACACATAGGCATAGACAGACTGACTCACAGGTAGACAGACACATAGACAAGGAGACAGAAAGACCCGCAGCTAGACAGACCGACAGGGAGACAGACTCAGACCAACAGAGAAAAGACAGACAGACACACACAGTGGAAGACAGACAGGTGGACAGACAGACACACTGGCAGAGAGACTCACAGACAGGCAGATGCAGAGAGGAGGCCCAGAGGCACACAGAGACACACAGGGAATGATAGATAGACAAGGAGACAGACTCATAGGTAGACAGACACACAGAAAGACAGACATACACACACATTGGAAGACACACAGAACATACAGACACACATACATTGGGAGACAGACATGGAGACAGGCACACAGAGGCAGATAGACATACTGAAAGACATAGACACAGAAAGACAGACAGACACACATATTGGAAGACAGAGACAGAGAGACAGACACATAGACACACACAGACACAGAGACAGACAGATAGGGAGACAGACTCACAGGCAGACAGAAAAGATAGACACATACATTGGAAGACAGACACAGAGACAGACAGACACAGGTATAGACCAGAAGACAGACAAGGAGACAGAAAGACAGACTCCCAGGTAGACACAGAAAGACAAAGACAGACATAGGTGTACAGACAGACACAGAGACTGAGACGCACAGACAGGCAGATGCAGAGAGGAGGCCCAGAGACACAGAGACAGACAGGCTGAAGGACAGACCAACACACAGACAGACACACAGACACATAGACAAGGAGACAGATACATACATTGGAACACAGACACAGACAGACAGACACAGGCATAGACAGGAAGACAGACAAGGAGACAGACTCACAGGCAGACAGAGAGACATATATAGGAGGACAGACACACAGACAGGTGTAGAGAGGAGGCCCAGAGACACACAGACACAGCAACAGACAGACAGACACGCATAGACAGATGGACTCAGAGACAGATGAGGAGACCGACAGTCACATACATTGGAAGACAGAGAGACATAGAGATACAGGCATAGACAGGAAGACAGACAAGGACACAGACTCACAGGTAGACAAAGACAGGCACAGAGACAGACAGGCAGACAGGGAGTCAGATACAGACAGACACATACATTGGAAGACAGACACAGAGACAGACATGGAAACCAGACAGACAGACTCACAGACAGGGCAGACAGACAGGTACACAGACAACAGAGAGACAGATACACTGGAATACAGACAAGTGGATGCAGATGGACAGGTAGACAGGCAGACAGATAGACAAGGAGACACAGACAGACAGAGACAGACAGGCAGACAGACAGAGACAGACAGACACAAAGATAGACAGACACAGAGGAGGAGGGACAGACAGAAGGACGGATAGATGGGTAGACAGGCCTGGTGCCATGCCTCTGTCTGTCCATCTTCCTGTCTATGTCTATGTTTCTGTCTGTCTACCTATCTATGGGGTCTGCCTGTCTGTTTGTCCATCTGCCTTGGAGGGTGCTGATTGCTAAGGCCTCCCCGCGACATGCAGCTGGGGAAACTGAGTCCCATCCCTGTCTCTTCACTAAATATGGGCAGAATATATAAAAATATCCTGTATACAAATATGAAATGTGACAAAATATACGTCTATATTTTAACATATTTTATATACCTTGTGTTTTATATTTACATATATTTATGTATACTTATGTGTTATAATTATATTTATTTATAATTCCTATTTATACATTTTTATTTATATATTTAAATATTTTTTATATTTATATATACTTATGTTTATAAGTATTTATATTTTATATTTATATAAACTTGTATTTTATATATATTTATATTTCATATTTATATACTCATATTTCATACGTATACATTTTATATTTATATTTACAATTTATCTTTATATATTATATGTTATATTTATACATTTTATGTTTTATATTTATACATTTATATTTTATATATATTCACATACGTTTCATTCCATAGGCTTGCATGTATGTTATATGGTTCATCGTGTTTTATCAATTCCACGTGCATTGCATTGTAACCCGCTCCAGGTTTTATGGACACGATACGTTCATATATTGTATTTTCATAGATTCCGTACAGATTATATTTTATATGTTGTGCTTTCATATGTTTTTACATGCTATATTTTTCATATGTTTTGTTTCTTAAAATCTTTTTTTTTTTTTTTTTTGGCCAGTCCTAGGCCGTGACCTCAGGGCCTGAGCACTGTACCTGGCTTCTTTTTTGCTCAAGGCTAGCACTCTGCCACTTGAATCAAACCCAGGGCCTCATGTATACGAGGCAAGCACTCTTGCCACTAGGCCATATTCCCAGCTCCTATTTCTTAAATCTTTATATATGTATATTTCATTTCACATTTCATTTTATTATTTCACATTTCCTTTCATTTTATTTAGTTCATTTCATTTTATTTCATTTCACTTTATTTCCTTTCCTTTTATTTTATTTCCTCGCCCCACCCCAGGCCCCAGGGTTTGAATCCCCAAGTCCTAGGCAAGAGGCAGGGGGGAAAGGCCCAGAACTGCCCTGCCTGGGGCTGTGGGATGTCAGGCCTTACGCTGTGGCCACGCCCCCACTCCTGAGCCGCCCAGGTGGGAGCAGGGAGGGGGGGAAGGGGACATGACATGCCCCATGTCTGCTGGTCATACCCCATAGCTGAGCTGGAATTAAATTCCATAAAAAGAGAAATAAAATAAAATAAACTGAAATTAACTTCCATAAAATATAAGTGAAATAAAATAAAATGATATAAATGAAATAAAATGAACGGAAGTGAAATTAAACTCCATAAAACATAAGTTAAATATAATAAAATAAACTGAATTTAAATTCCATAAAATATAAATGGAGTAAAATAAAATTAAATAAACTAAAGTGATATAAAGGAAATAAAACCAACTGAGCTGGAATTAAATTCCATAAAAAATAAGTGAAAGTAAAATGATAAATGAAATAAAATCAACTGAAGTGAAATTAAATTCCATAAAACACAAGTGGAATATAATAAAATTAATAATATAAATTCCATAAAAATAAGTGAAATAAAATAAAATGATATAAACGAAATAAAACCAACTGAAGTGAAGTTGAAATTAGTCTGTAACTGGAATGAAATTAGATAAACGACACAAAATACACTAAAATAAAGGAAATGGAATCAACTGAGCTTAAATTATAAACTAGGTAAATAAATGCAATAAGACTCCTTCCCTCCTTCCTTCCCCTCCTTCCCTCCTTCCCTCCATTCTTTCCTCCTTCCATCCTTCCTTCCATCCTTCCCTCCATCCTTTCCTCCCCTCCTCCCTCCCCTGCTCCCTCCTGTCGGGCTCATTCGCCTCTCCCGGCGTAGGGTTCAAGGCTCTGCTAGGCTTCTCGCCACCCCCGTTTTCTCGTCCTCTCTCTTGGACACCCAGCCGGCAGATATCCAAGATGGGAAGGAGGAGTCAGGGCCGACCTCACGCGTGTGATTGTCTAACGAGAAAGCGTGCCCACCTCCTTACCGGTAAATGAAGTCAGGTGTACGCAAGTCTTGGAGAAAGCTTCTGGAGCCAACTGATTTATTAAGGCAGAGGTAAAGGGAGATGATAGAGGGAGAGGGTGATCGGCCAGGACGCCAATAGGCTGAAAGCTGTTACATGATCCCCTTGAGCTAACGTCACTCGAAAGCGCCGAGCCAGGGCGAGACAGGTAGGAGCCTGGGCTGGCGGGAGAGTTGGGGGCTGGGTGCAAAGCCAGTTCTTCTGGTTCCAGACCCAGAGAACGTAGCCTGCTTCTACATTTCCCTAGGGCTTGGGGGAAGGGCGTCAAGCCCCCCCATCAAGTCTAAAGGCTGGATCCCAGCAGGCATGTGCTGTGGTCACTAAGGAACTTCTCCCCATCTGAAGCCCATCCTGAAGCTTTCAGCTCTGCATATCAAAGGATTCTCCCCCCCCCACTTCCCAGGGGTCCCCAACTTCCCATGGCTCTTTCTTGGCTTCCTCCTCCAACCCATGGCCCCCTCCTCTTCTTTCCCCCAATCCTGAAGGATGGAACTTCACAAACTCCTATCCATCCTGCCATGGCCCCAAGGCCTGTGCCCCTCCAGAAGCCTTTAGCTGTGAATGTCAAGGGATCCCCACTTCCCACCGACCCTGGACTTCCTCCCACTTCCTTCCCTGCTTCCTCCCAGAAGCCTGAGGCTTTGGGAAAAAGCTCAGGGACACGGCTCCCCCAACCCCCCTGTGGGGGAAGGAGAACAAAACTGGATAAAGAGGAAGAAGCAGCAGCAGCCAAGGCTTAGGGAGGAAGGTGAGGCCTTGAGGGGAACAAATGAGCCTGGGGTGGGAGTGAGGAGGGGGTTGGGGGAGGTAAAAGGTCGAGAGGGACAAAGTTCAGGGGGGTCTGGGGTCCTAGAGTCAGTCAGTGGTCATGTATGCCATACAATAGTTGATTATCATATAATTATCATAGGGTCAGTCAATTATCATATGATTACCATAGACACCGTCACAGCCAGTCAATTATCATATAATTATCATAAAGTCAGTCAAATGTAGATACCATCAAATAGCCAGTCTATTATCATATAATTATCAAATATACAATCACACAGTTGGTCAATTACCACATAATTATCATAGTCAGTCAATTATCATATAATTATCACAGATACCATCATAAAGTCAGTCAATTATCATATAGTTATCACAGATACCATCATAGAGTCAGTCAATTATCATATAATTATCATAGAGTCAGTCAATTATCATATATACCGTCAAATAGTCACTGAATTATCATAATTATCATAGATACCATCACAGAGTCAATCAATTATATAATTATCATTATACTATCATAGAGTCAGTCAAATATCAGATACCATCAAATAGTCAATCAACTATCACATATACCATCACAGTCAGTCAATTATCACATAATTATCAGAGTCCATCAATTATCATATAATTACCATAGAGTCAGTCTATCATATCATTATCATATACCGTCAAATAGTCAATTGCCATTTAAGTATAGATACTGTCACAGTCATTCAATTATCATATAATTATCATGGATACAATCAAATATTCAATTATCATATAGTTATCATAGAGCCAGTCAATTATCATATAGTTATCATTATATCATAGATACCATCACAGTCAGTCAATAGTCATATAATTATCATTATACCATCATAGAATCAATTATCACATATACCAGCAAATAGTTATCATACAATTATCTATACCGTCAAATAGTCAATCAACCATCATATATATTGTCACAGAGTCAGTCTCTTGTCATATAATTACCATAGATTCTGTCATAGAATCAGTCAATTATCATTATACATCCATAGTCAGTCAATTATCATATAATTATCAGAGTCAGTCCATTACCACATAATTATCATAGATACCATCATGGAGTCAGTCATTATCATAGATACAATCAAATAATCAATTATCATATAATTATCATAGAGTCTGTCAATTATCATACAGTCAATTATATAATTATCACACCGTCAGCCAATTATTGCATAATTATATAGTCACTCCATTACCATATCATTATATATACAGTCAAATACTCAGTCAATTTTATAGTTATTGAGTCAGACAATTACCCTATTATTTCCATTTTTAATACTTATTGCTATTATTATTTATTTGACTATCATTTATTATGCTTTCACAGTTGTTTATTATTATTATTTTATTATTATATTTGTAATTATCTATTATTTTTATTATTGCCTATTATTTCTATTATTCTCTATTGTTGTTATTATATATTGCTGCTTATTTTTATTTGTTGCCATCATTTTTGTTATTATTAATTAATTATAATGTACTAAGGGTGGTTTATTATCATTTACTATTATTTATTGCAATTATTTTTATTATTTTAATCAATGAGTTTCATTATTTATTTCATCATTATTTATTATTTATCGTTATTTATTCCAATCATTGCTTCTTTTTACTATTTATGGCTATGGTTTATTATTATCCTTTAATTTTTACTGCTATTATTTTTATTAATTATGTATTGTTCTTGTACTTATTTTATTATTATTATTTTTTTTTTTTTTTTTTTGGCCAGTCGTGGGGCTTGGACTCTGGGCCTGAGCACTGTCCCTGGCTTCTTTTTGCTCAAGGCTAGCACTCTGCCACTTGAGCCACAGCGCCACTTCTGGCCATTTTCTGTATATGTGGTGCTGGGGAATCGAACCCAGGGCCTCATGTATATGAGGCAGGCACTCTTGCCACTAGGCCATATCCCCAGCCCCTTATTTTATTATTAATTATTATTCATGATCATCTATTTTTATTCTTTATTGTCATTTATTATTATTATTTACCATTATTGTGATTTGTTTTTCTTTTTATATGACTGCGTTTTATTATTGTTTATTGGTATAATTTTCATGGTTCATTTATTATTTATTTCTTACTATTTATTTTATTGTTAAATATTATTAACTTTTGTGTATTGTTATTATTTAGTGTTATTTATTATTATTTATTGTTACCTATTTCTATAATTATTTACTATTATTTATTTATTATTGTTATTATCATTATTTATTGCTATACATTTTAATAGTAAGTATTTACTGCTATTTCTAATTATTCACTTAATTCTTAGTTATTATTTATTACCATCTATTGTTATTTATTATTATGTACTGTGACTTATTTCCCTTTTTATTGTTTACATTAATTATTATTTATTGATGTGATTTTTATTGTTGATTTATTATTATTATTTATTTCTTATGTTTGTTAACAATTATTTATAGTCTACTGTTATTAGTTATTTATTTTTTATCAATATTGCTATGATTATTTGTTTTTATTATTTGCTATCATTTGTTATTACTGATTAAATATTACTTATTATTAATTATTTCGTATTACCATTTCCTTTATTATTAACTATTGTTATCTATTGCTATTTTTCTTATTTATTATCGATTGTTATTTATCGCTATTATTTATTATTAAATATTTTTGTTATTAATTATTATTATTTATCGATGTGATTTTATTTTTGATTATTTATTTATTAATATTATTCATTAACTATTATTTTATGATCTCCTGTATTATGTATTATTTATTATCATTTATTGTTTATTGATATTACTTATTGCCTTAATATGTAATTGTTGAATATTTATTATTATTTCTATTATTATTATTTAGTGCTATCTATTATTATTTATTATTATCATTTATTGTTATTTGTTGCTATGAGTATTTACTTTCCTTATTTTTTATTATTTATTGCTATGATTTTTATTGTTGATTATCAGTATTAATTTCTTATGATTATGTGTTAGCTATTTATTATTATCCACTGTCATTTATTACTATCATTGACTGCTATTATAATTTACTTTTATTCTTATTTATTGTTTATTGCTCTAATTGTCATGGCTGATTCTTTGATATGTTTAACTATTTGTTTCTTTCTATTCATTTTATTATTATTACTTAGTTATGTATTGTTTTCATTTATTATCATTATCATTTATTGTTATTTTTGTCATTATTTATTATTATTTAGTGGTATCGTTTATTATTGATTATACATTACTTGCTTATATTTATTTCTTATTGCTGTTTATTATATTCTGAATCATTTATTGTTAGCCAGTGCTATTTTATCATTTATTATTATTCCTCATGGTTAGGAATTGCTATTATTATGGTTATTTATTGCTCTGATTTTTATGGTTGATGATTTTTTATGTATCCTTCTTTGCTTCCTATTATTATTGGTTTTGTTACTTATTATTTATTTTATTATCTGTTGTCATTATTTGTTATTGATTAGTTATTATTTAATTATGTGGGATGATGAGGATGAGGATGGTGAAGATGAAGATGATGAAGATGAGGATGAAGATGAGGATAATGAGGATAAAGGGGATGAAGATGTGGATGAGGATGATGAGGATGAAGGGGATAAAGATGAAGATGTGGATGGTGAGGATGAGGATGAGGAGGGTGAGGATGAGGATGGTGAAGATGATGAAGATGAGGATGAAGATGGTGAGGAGGAAGATGATGAAGATGAAGATGATGAAGTTGAGGGTGACGATGATGGGGATGAAGATGAGGATGGTGAGGATGAAGATGATGAGGATGATGAAGATGAGGATGAGGTTGGTGAGGAGGAAGATGATGAAGATGAAGATGATGTGATGAGGATGAGGATGGAGAGGATGACAATGATGATGGTGGAAGTGGCAGTGGGTGGTAGGAAACTGAAATGACATAGCTCATTGTGGTTCTCCCTTTCTCTTCCTCCCCCTGCTCTTCCTCCTTCCCCTTCTGTCTCGGTTCCTCTTTCTGTCCTTGTGCCTGTCCCTCTTACTCTTCCCCCTATTTGTCTTCCTGCTTCCTCTTGTCCTTCTTCTTCCTCTTCCTCTCCTTTTCCTTCATCCCCGTCCCCTTGCTCCTTCCTTTTCCTCTCTTTCCACTTCTTTTTCTTCTCTTTCCTATTCGTCCTCTCCCTCTTCCCATCCCGCTTTCTCTTCCTCTGCCTCTCCGTGTTCTTCCTCTTCTTGTTTCTTTTTGTCTTTCCCACCTTCTTCCTCTGCCTTCCTCTTCCTCTCCTTTTCCACTTACCCTTCCACAAGTCCTTGCTTTTTCTTGTCTTGTTCTCCATTTCCTCCTGCTTTCTATACTTCCTCTTTCTCTCCATATTCCTCTTCCAATTTTCCCTTTCTGTCTCCTCCTTCTTGTTTCTCTGCTCTTCCTTCCCTCTCCCATCCTTCTCCTCCTGTTCCTCTTTCCCTCCTTTTCCTCTTCCTCTTCTTCCCCAACTCCTTGCTCTAATCATTCCTTTTCCTCTTCTCCTTTTCCTCCCCCTTCATCCTCATCGCCTCCCTCTTTCTCTCCTTTCCTTGCCTTTTCCCCTTTCCATTCTTCCACTCCTGTTTCCTCTTCCCCCTCGAATTCTTCTTCTGCTTCCCTTTCCTCCTCCTCCTCCTCTCTTCTTCTTCTTCTTCTTCTTCTTCTTCTTCTTCTTCTTCTTCTTCTTCTTCTTCTTCTTCTTCTTCTTCTGCTTCTTCTGCTTCTTCTGCTTCTTCTTCTTCTTCTTCTGCTTCTTCTGCTTCTTCTGCTTCCCCTCCCTATAACTCTTCCCTGTCTATTTCCTCTTCCTCTTCCACTGCTGCTTCCTGTTCCCCTTTTACCCTTGATTTCCTTCCTTTTCTTGTTCTCCTTCAGGTTCCCCTTCAACTTACCCGTCCCCTTGTTTTCCCCTTTTCTGTTCCGCTTCTGCTTCACATTCTGCTTCTTATTAGCCTTTCTCTTCCACTTCTACTTCCAGTCCTCCTTCTTCTTTCACTTCTAATTTCCTTCTATTTCTGATTCCATGTCTACTTCCACTGCTGATTCTGGTAAACCTCCCCCTTCCCCTTCCTGTTCCTCTTCTACTTCTGATCCCCTTTCGCTTTCTCTACTGCTTCCTCTTCTCTTCCCACTTACCCTCTCCTTCCTGTTCCTCTTCCACTTTCTTGTCCCCTTCCACTTCACATTTCCCCTTTACTTCCACTTCCACACCTACTTCCTCTTCTGCTTCCAACTACCCTCTACTTCCCTTTCCTCTTCCCCTTCTACTTCTTATTACCCTTCCAATTTTTCTTCTGCTTCCTCTTCCCCTTCTTCCCCTACTTCTTCCTGTTCTCCTTCCACTTCCTATTCCCATTCTGCTTCTACTTCCATGCCAACCTTCTCTTCCACTTCTGGTTACCCTTTCACATATGGTTCCCCATGTACTACCGCTTCATCTTTTGCTAATCCTTCTGCTTCCACATTCCCTTCAACTTCCTGTTCTACTTCCTGTTACCCTTCCACTTCCTATCACCCTTCTACTTCCACTCCCACATCTACTTCCTCTTCCAGTTCTGGTTATCCTTCTCCTTCCCATTACCCTTCTGCTTCTGCTTCCCCTTCTCCTTCCTGTTAACCTTCCACTTCCTACTCACCTTCCACTTCCTCTTCCGCCTGGCACATGTCAGTTCTGCCCGCTCATATCTGCAGCCACAGTGACCAGTGGCCTCTGCCTCATCTGTGGCCTTCCTGTCCTGTCCTCCGGGATGTGTCGCTTGTGCTCCGCCTGCTTCTGCTGCTGCTGCTGCTGCTGCTACTGGGCAGCATCTCCACACGGCAGCCCGTGACTCTGCTTCTGCTACGCCCCGGCCAAGCTCCACTGCACCTTCTGCGGCATCCGCACCATGCCCTGCACCCTGCCCGCTGACCTGGAGCACGTCAACGTTGGGTGAGTGAGCAAGGGGGGGGGTGGGCGAAGGGGGGTGTGCAAGCAGGTGTGCCCACAGGAGTCATTGTTGGGCTTGTATGACGCAGGCAGGCGTGCAGGGGATGGGTGTGAGTGTGCAAGGAAGATGTGACTGTGCAATGTATGTCAGTGTGCAAGGCACAGGTGAGTCTGCATGACAGGCATGTATAGAGGAGATGGGAGTGCAAGCCAGATGTGGGCGTGAATGTTAAAGTTGGTGAGTGTGCAAGGAAGGTGTGAGTGTGCATGATACATGGGAGTGTGCAACATAGGCATTTAGCCAGGTGATCGTCGTGCATGCATGACAAGCATTTGCATGTAAAAGTGTGTGAGTATATAGGGTAAGCGTGAGTGTGTATGGACACTGTGAGTGTGCACGACAGTTGTAGGTCGGTGTGTGCAACATAAGTGTCCATACACCAGAAAGGTGTGCATGTGTGAGATAGGTGTGTATGTGCACGATACATAGGTGTGCATGTGTAAGATATGTGTGCATGGGTGTGGGGCACACCTGGAAGTCAACTAGCGGGCCCCACCTGTTTCTCAGTCTTGGGGCTATGTGTGGCTAAGATGGCGGCGCCTAACAACAACACTCAGCTGCTACAAGTGTCTTTGGTTATAACCCAGAGGCAGTTCTGTGGACTGTGATGCCCCAGCTCTTCCGCCCTTATGGTCAGCTCATGCCTCCTCTTACACCCCTTCCCTTCCTGCTGATCTGATTGGCTCTTGTGCCTTATATTAGTTACATGTGTTTCCCTCAATAAACGAGATCTTGTGCTGACTTGACTCTCAGGCCGTCTGACTGTCCTCTGGTGAGGGAGGGCTGGGTGCGGGCAGTCTGTCGACCCTTTCCTTTCTTGGCTCGTCTGGTCGGGACGTGCTTTCGCCGTCTCTCCCGCGGGTCGGGGGAGTGCAGGGGGCTAAATACCCCGACACATGGGGGGATAGGTGTGCATATGCAAGATAGATAGGTGTGCATGTGCAAGAGATTGGCGTCCGGGGCTGGGGATATAGCCTAGTGGCAAGAGTGCCTGCCTCGGATACACGAGGCCCTAGGTTCGATTCCCCAGCACCACATATGCAGAAAACGGCCAGAAGCGGCGCTGTGGCTCAAGTGGCAGAGTGCTAGCCTTGAGCGTGAAGAAGCCAGGGACAGTGCTCAGGCCCTGAGTCCAAGGCCCAGGACTGGCCAAAAAAAAAAAAAAAGATAAAAAAAAAAAAGAGATTGGCGTCCATATGCAAGATGGGTGTGCATGCACATGATAGGCATGCATGTGTAAGAAAAGTGCGTGCAGGACATGGGCATACGTGTGTGACATGCCTGTGCCCATCTGAGATACGTGTGCACATGTGTTGTGATAAGTTCACGATGCATCACATTGTGTATGATCCCATACATTGTATCATGTAATGTAATTCCGAATCCTCATTACACAACATGTCATTTTATATATACATAATCATGACGTATAACATAGGATGTGTCATTATTATATCACACATATGCGTAAAATAATATAATGTATATAAAATCATATATATTATACGTATATTACTATATATAACACACAATTACACATGTATATAATCATATGTAATACATATTATGTATAAGTGTATATACTATAATAAATAGTATATAATAACATATCTAATATGTGATGTATAATAACATAATACAACAAATAATATAATAACATAATACATAATATGTAATAACATAATACATTATATGTAATATATAAGAACATCATACATACTATAACATCATATAATACATAATATATAATATGTAATAACATATAATATGTAATATGTAATACATAATATATAACATAATATAGAAGACATAATGTATAGCATATAGTAACATAAAATTTATAATATATAACATATGATACATAATATATAATATCTAGTGACATAATACAAACAGAATAACAGAATAACATATAATACATAATATATAATATATAATACATAGTATATAATATAATATAATATAATATAAAATAACGTATAACATATAATGTATAATAATACATAATATATACTAACATAATACATAATATATACTATATAATAATATGTAATACATAATATATAATAGCATATAATACATAATATATAATATAAAATAACATATTATATATTATATAATATGTAATATCATAATACAAAATATATAAAGTGTAACATATAATACATAGTATATAATATATAATGTATAATATAATACATAAAATATCATATAATACATAGTATATAAAAACATAATACATAACATACTATTTTCTAATATATAACATAAACATATAACACTACGCACAAGGTGCAATCATGACGTTTCTGCAGTCACCCCATGATGTGTCAAGATACACTATTGTGTTACAGTAGTGGATTCTGATACAGGGCTGCACATTGGATGGATGAAAGAATGCGTGATCATATCACATGCAAACATATCATATATTATAAGGTAGTGTATATCACGTGTCCCCACGTATGAGATATAAAATACTATCATAATATGAATAGTCGTGTGCGTCATGTGGTTGGATCAATGACGTCACGTTGCAGTGGGATGCACATGACACTAATTATATAAGGATACATGATATAAATATAATGTTATAGACTATATAGATCATCTGATATATAATAATAATATAATACGTATGGTATAGAACATGTCACCAATAATATTATATAAAATATATGTGTTATAATATGAATAACATATCAAATAATATGATTATATGTAGTTTTATCATATTGTCTATCACATTCCATCGTGATCTATGGTGGAATATTGTTTTTATTCTATGTAATATAAAATAATATAGAACCCATATGTATGATTCTATAGAATAATGTATTCATTCTGTGTTGAAAATACCACCCCGGGGAATCCATCCATAGACCGGAAATGGCTTCCAGGAAGTGAACTCTCTGAGAAGTGACTTCTGGGAAATGGGATCCAGGAAGTGGTTTCCAGGAAAAGGGTTCTGGGAAGTGGCTCCCGGGAAGTTAACTGTGAGGAGTAGGTACACAGAAGTGGCTTCCAGGAAGTTAACTCTGAGAAGTAACTTCTGGGAAATGGGTTCCAGGAAGTGGCTTCTGGGAAGTGACTTCCAGGAAGTGGCTTCTGGGAAGTGCAATTCGGGAATCATGTTCTGGGTCGTGACTTCTGGGAAGTGGGCTCCAGAAAGTGGTTTATGGGACGTGACTTCTGGGAACTGGGATCCGGGAAATGAGTTCTGGGAACTGGGCTCAGAGATGTGGCTTTTAGGAAATGGAATCTGGGAAGTGGCTTCCTGGAAATGCGCCCCACATAAATCAATCTATGGAATTCTTCTCCGTGATATCAGGTTTGACATCCTCCAGGCCTTGTCAGAAACTTACTTCTCAGGTCTGTGGAATCTGGAGCTGTTCATGCTGCAAGGAAATGAGATCCAGGAAATCCCAGACGGTGCCCTGAGTGACCTCGAGTCACTGCAGGTAAGCAGAAAGGATAGGAGGAAGTGAGGGAAGAAGAGAAAGAAGGAAGGAAGGAGGGAGGAGGGATGGAGGAAGAGGAGGAAGGAGGGGAGGAAGGAAGGATGGAAGGGAGAAGGAAGGAAGGAAGTAGGAAAGGAAGGAAGGAGGAAAGGAGTGCTTCTTGGCCATTGGTTTTTATCCAGTGCTCTTTGTCCAATGTTCCTTACATAGTGCTCCTGGTCTAGGGCTCCTTCCATAGTGCTCCTTTACCTGATTCTGGTGTAGCACTTCCCATACAGTGCTCCCTGTCCAGTGCTCCTCACAGAGTGCTCCTCACACAGTGCTCCCCCTCCCTACATGCTGAAGCTCAGCCACAACCACCTGCGTGCCCTGCTGCAAGATGCACTGTGCCAGCGCCGGGGCTGGAAATACTACAGCTGAACAGGAACCCGTGGGCCTGTGGGTGCCAAATGCAGTGGTTCCTGGGCTGGGGTGGACGGGGCACAGGTGAGGGGTGGACTCGGTGTACAGTACTCAATGCAAATACTCCTAAAACAGTGTTCAATGCAAATGCTCCTTGTACAGTGCTCCTTTGCAAATGCTCCCTGTGCAGTTCTCATTGCAAATGCTCCTTTTACAGTGCTCATTGCAAATGTTCCATGCACTGTGCTTCTCTGCAAATGCTCCTTCTATACTGCTCATTACAAATGCTCCCTACACAGTAATCCTTTGCACATGCTCCTGGCACAGTGCTCAATGAAAATGTTCCTCACACCAGTGCTCTCTCCTGCCCCTCCCTGCCCCAACAGGCATCCTGCACTGCTGGAGGGACCGGGCCTCATCACCATCTTCCCCCTGTGCTGTCTGCACCACTTATGCAGCCCTGCATGGCATCAACATCTGTGATTTACCCAGCTGCCTGCCCTGCCACCATCCACTCATCGCCTTGTTTGTGTGGGATGCGAAGGTCAGAGGGGCGGAGGCCCAGGAGATGGAGGCCCAAGAGTAGGCCCAGGAGGCAGAGGCCAAAGTGTCGGCCCAGGAGGAGAAGGCTCAGGAGTTGGAGGCCCAGAGTGTAGAGGCCAAAATGGAGGCCCAGGAGGTGGAGGCCCAAGTAGAGGCCCAGGAAGTGGAGGCCAAAATGGAGGCCCAGGAGGTGGACACCCAGGAGGTGGAGGCCCAACTGGAGGCCCAGGAAGTGGAGGTTCATGAAGTGGACGCCCTGGAAGTGGAGGCCTGTGTGAAGGGCAGGGAGTGAAGGCTCAGGGATGGAGGCCCAGGAGGTGGAGGCCTACATGGAGGCCCAGGAGGCCAAGGCCTCCCTGGCAGCCTTGCTTCCCACCCCATGGCCCATGGCTTTGTGTGTGGCCCATGCCCCCCTGCTGTCCCTCTGTCCTGCCTGGCCTGTCAGCTGCCTTCTGTCTGTGGCCTCTGCCGCCTGGTGCCAGACCATGCAGAGACCTCGGTGGAGGCCAAACTGCGCTGCCCGTGGATGGCGAGGCCCTGGTGCATGTGGGAGCTGCTGGCACAACTCACTGAGGACCCTGTGACTCTCACACGCATGGACGGATGGACGGGGCGATGGAATGGATGGGGCCTACATGTCCTATGAAGTCTTGGCACACCTCACTGAGACATGGGATCACATGGATGGATGGATGGACAGATATGATGTGGCCTACTGTGCTTTTGCATATCCCACCGACCCCGCAATGACTGTGACATCTATGGATGGTTGGATAGAGGGATAGGCTGTGGCCCACAAAGCTAAGCACACCCCACTAAGGGACCAGCACACATGGATAGAAGGAGAGAAAGATGGGCTGTGGCCCACAAGGCACACGAAGCATTGGCACACCTCACTGAGACACATACACCCCTGGGCTGATGGACTAAAAGACTGGATGCGGCCTATGAGCACATGAAGCCTTGGGACACACCGCTGAGATTCCTGTGGGTTTAACACAGTTGGATGGACAGATACCAGGGCTGTGGCCCACATAGCCTTGGCTCATCCCACTGAAACACGGAAATGTGCGGACCAGTGGACAGATAGATGATCTGCAGCCTACAAGGCCCACGAAGCATTGGTACACCCCACTGAGACCTGGGAAAGTGAGGGCAGTCAGCTCAATGCCATGGCTGAGACCCATGAAGCCCTTGCACACCCCACTGAGAGTTGGACATGTGAAGATGGATGCCAGGACTGTGTCCTACACAGCCCTCACATACCCCATGTGAGATTAGTGCACGTGAATGGACAGACACCATGGCCGTGGCCTGCAAAGCCTTGGCACACACCACTGAGGCATGGGAACATGCAGGTGGATATCCAGACAGACAGGCCGTGGCCCACAAAGCCCTTGCACACCCCACTGAGACTCGTGTGAATTAACATGCATGGATGGGCGAACAGACACCATGATGGCGGTCTACAAAGCCTTGGCACACCCCACTGTGGCACGGATGTGTGTGGGTGCATGGGCAGACAGACAGCCTGTGACCTACATGGCACACCAAGCCTTAGCACGCCCCACTGAGAGTCTTGTAACTTTCAACCACATGGATGAATGGACAGATGCCAGGGCTGCAGTCTACAAAGCCTTGGCACGCCCCACTGAGGCACAGGCAGGCGTGGGCCAATGGACAGATGGGCTGCAGCCTACAAGGCCCACAAAGCCTTGGCACACCTCAGTGAGGTACGGAGACGCATGGACAGACAGATGTCCACCATGATGATGGACCACAAAACCTTGGCACACCCCCTGAGATGCAGACCTTCCTGAATGAATGGCCAGATGCCATGGCCACAGCACACGAATCCCTCACACACCCTACTGAGATGGCGACACGTGGGCAAATGGGCCGAGGCCCACGAAGCCTTGGCACACCCCACTGATACACCGACTTGTGTAGATGGATGATCAGACTCCATGATGGTGGCCTACAGAGCCTTGGCACACCCTGCTGAGAGACGGAGACATGAGGACAGATGACTGGATGCCATAACCATGGCCTACACTGGCCTGCGCATGTGGGTCTTGGCACCTGCCTCAGCCCTCATGTGGATGTGCCCACCCTCTGTAGACATCTGGCTGGACCTCAGGAGGAGCACTGTGGGCGGAGTCCAGCTGGCATGTTTGGCGTGCATGCAGGTGGTGGCCAGCGGGGAGGAGGAGGAGGGTTAGTGGGTGATGATCAATGAGGAGGAGGAGGAGGAGGAAGATGGTGTCCACGCTGTGGGCGAGGGGGAAGTGGTGATGATGCGGTGTCACGTGGCAGTGGCAGGGGGCGTGGGGTGTGCCAGTGTGGTGTGGATGCTGCCCAATGGGAGCATGGTGAGAGGCCCGAGTGGCAGAGGCCTGGACCATGGAGGCCCAGACCATAGAGGTTCAGACAGTGGAGGCCGAGACAATGAAAGCCCAGACAATGGAGGCCAAGACAGTGGAGGCCGAGACCAAGGAGAACATGGAGACCGAGGCCACGGAGGCCCAGACAGTGGTGGCCTAGAGAGTGGAGGCTGAGACCAGGGAGACCATGGAGGCCAAGACCACAGAGGCCCAGAGAGTTATGGCCAAACCAAGGAGACCATGGAGGCCAAGACAGTGGAGGCCTAAACAGTGGAGGCAGAGACTATGAAGGCCAAAACCATGGAGGCCCAGACCATGGAGGCTGAGACCATGGCAGCCGCAAACACCAAGTCCACGATGGTTGAGACCATGGAGACCGAGATCTTGAAGGCTGAGACCTAAAAGACCAAGACCATTGAGGCCCAGACAGTGGAGGCTGAGACTATGGAGGCTGAGACCTTGGAGGCCCAGGCAGTGAAGGCTGAGACCACAAAGCCCCCAAACACCAAGAATGTGAAGACCAAGACCACAAAGACTGAGACCACAGAGGCCCAAACATTGCAGGGCCAGCCCTTGAAGGCCCAATCTGTGGAGGCCAGACCTTGCAGGCCCACACAGTGGAGGCCCATCCCTTGGACACCCACACAGTGGAGGCCCAGGCCATGGAAGCCCAGCCCTTGGAGGCACAGGCAGTAGAGGCCCAGGCCATGGAAGCTGCATGGCGCTCTCCGATGGAGGCCAGCGCCTCCACCTCCATGCCATGTGCTTCTCGAACTTGGGCTGGTTCTGCGCATGGCCTGTGCAGGGTTGGCCATGGCGCGCCATGCCCACTGCCTCCTCATCCTTCCTCGACCCCAACTGGAGGCCCAAGTGGAGGCCCAGATGGTGAAGGCCCGGACAGTGGAGGTTGGGTGCACCTTATGCCTGCCCTGCAAGGTCCGGCTGACTCCACCCCCTGCATGGCATGGATCCTTCGGAACGCCACATCCTGGCTGCCATGGCCAATGCTTCCTGTGCCTCAGTTGGACCAGATGGGACCCTGACCATTGAGGATATCCGTGATGGGGACGGAGGCTGCTATGCGTGCATGACCGCCAACTGTGTGGGCCAGGCCCGGCGGGACATGGAAGTCGCTGTGGAGGCCCACGAGGTGGAGGCCCGGGGAGGATGATCAAGGGTGGAGATCTGGAGAATGGATGCCTGGGGTGGAGGATCCAGGGTGGATGCCTGGGACAGAGGAGGATTGAGTGTAGAAGCCCAGAGTGGAAAAGTGGAGGCCCAGGACAGAGAAGGATCACAGGTGGAGGCCCACAGAATGGGATCCTCAAACAGAGGATTGAGGGTAGAGGCCTGGGATGGAGGAGGATTGAGGGTAGAGGGCCTGGATGGAAAAGTGGAGGCCTGAGATGGAGGAGGATCAAGGGTGGAGGCCCAGGATGGAGGAGGATCGAGGGTGGAGGCCCACAGAATGGAGGCCCAGATCACAGGATCAAGGGTGGAGGCCCAGGATGGAGGAGAATTGAGGGACGAGGCCTGCAGAATGGAGGTCTGGAAAGGAAGATTGGGTTGCAGGCCTGGGATGGAGGAGGATTGAGGGTGGAGGCTCATGATGGAAATGTGGAGGCCCAGAACAGAGGATCAAAGGTGGAGGCCTGGGTCTTAGGACCGAAGGTGGAGTCCTGGAGGAACAGGCTGACATGATTTTGAGGCCCGGGGTCTTCAGCCTGAGCAGTAGGCCTACATCCTGGTGCAGGTGCAAGGCTGCCACGTGACCTCCACTACCTCAGCCTCCACCACTTCAGCCTTCACCCCTATGGCCTCCACCACCCAATCTCCATCGTCCTTCGAGGAGGAAAAGGATGGGCCATCTGTCTCAGTTTCCTCTGTGAAAGGCCCAGGTAATGAGGGCCCCCAGGCGACCCAGGCATCGCCTCCATGTCTGGGGCCTCCAAGTCCCCAGCCTTCACTCCTCCAGCCTCCATTCCCCTGGCCTCCATTCCTCTGGCCTCCATGTTTCTGGCCTCCACATCTGGGGTTTCCATCCCCTGGCCTCCTCTTCTCCAGCCTCCACATCTCAGTCCTCCATTCTTCCAGCCTCCATGCCTGGGGCAATGACAGCTTCGCTTCCCAAGGCCTCCATGCACAATCCCGCCCCTGGCAGTCCTCTGCCTTAGTTTCCCTGCGTGTCCTGGCTCATGGCCAGGCCCCCAGCTGCCGTGACCATGGCTGTGGACGCCAATGTCACCCTGCCCTGTGCGGCCGCTGGACATGCCGTGCCTTGCGTGACTTGGACCAGGCTGCATACTGGTGGGTGCCTCAGTTTCCCCCTCCCCCCTCCCCTTCTGGGGGAGATGGAAAGGGGGAAGGTCAGAGGGCAAGGGGAGGGAGGTGGACGGGGTCAGGGGGGAGTGTCACTCGCTCTACTCACTTACTCTCTTTTCCTCATGGATTTGTTCTTCTGTCTGTCTGTCTGTCCATCTGTCTCCTTGTCTGTCTGTCTCATTGTCTGTCTGTCTTTGTGTCTGTGCATGTGTCTCCCTGTCTCTTTGTCCATCTGATCTGTCTCATTGTCTGTCTGTGTCTGTCTGCCTCCCTTTCTGTCTCTGTGTCTGTCTTCTCTGCATCCCTGTGTCTTTCTGTCAGTCAGTCCATCAGTCTGTCTGTCTCCCTGTGTCTGTCTGTCTTGGTGTCTGTCTGTCTCCATGTGTCTCTGTGTGTCTCTCAGTCTGGCGATCAATCTGTCTGTCTGTCTTGAGTATCTGTTGTCTGTGCCTCTGTCTCCGTCTGTCTGTCTGTGTCTCTGTCCATCTGCCTCCCTGTGTCTCTGTCTATCCCATGATTGATCTGTCTGTCTGTGTCTGTCTCTTGATCTGTGTGTCTGTCTGTGTCTCTGTGTCTGTCAGTCAGTCCATTGGTCAGTCCATCTGTGTGTGTGTCTGTGTATGTCTGTTTGCCTCCCTGTCTCTCTGTCTATTTGACTATTGATCTGCCTGCCTCCCTGTCTGTCTGTCTGTTTGTCTGTGTGTGTCTGCCGTTGTCTCTGTGTCGGTGTCTGAATCTCGGCCAGTGTGTCTGTCTGTGTCCCTGTATCTGTCTGTCAGTCAGGCTGTCTGTCTGAGAGTCGATCTATCCGTGTGCCTGTCTGTATTGAGGTCTGTCTGTCTGTCCCTCTGCATCTCTGTGACCTTCTTTCTGCTGGTCTGTCAGTCTTACTTTCTGTATCTGTCTGTCCAGCTGTGTGTCAGTCTGTCTGTATGTCCCTGGGCCTGTCTATCTATATCTATGTCTCTCTGTCTGTTCCTTAGTCTATCCAATGATCGATCTGTGTGTCCCTCTGTGTCTCTGTCTGATGATCTGTCTGTCTGTCTCCGTGTCTCTCTATGTGTCTCTGTCAGCCTGAAGATTGATCTGTCTCCCTGCCTGTCTGTGTATCCATAATCTGGGCCTCTGTGTCTGTCTGTCTCTGTGTCTGTGACCATCTGTCTGTATCTCTGTGCCCTTCTGTCTGTCGTTCAGTCAGTCAGTTGGTCTGTGTGTGTGTTTGTCCAGGCATGTCTGTGTCTGCATCTGTCTCTGTCTCTGTGTCTGTCTATCTGAATATCGGTTGCTCTGTCTGTCCGTGTCTCTGTGTCTGTGTCATTCTGTCTGTCTGTCTGTCTGTATCTTTGTCTGTCTGTCGGTCGGTCAGTCCCTCTGTCTGTGTCTCTGTCTGTCTGTGGACAGATGGACATGTGGACGCCCAATGCGTGGTGGTCCATCCCTCCATCCTTCCACCCGTTGGTCTGTCCATCCCCACCCCAACCCCGACAAGGTGCTGACCCTGCTCGCCTGCTCCCTGCAACTCTCCATCCTCCCTGATGGCTCCCTCGTCCTACACAGGGCCTGGGACCAGGATGCCAGTGACTTTGACTGCGTGGCGGCCAACCACCACAGCCACGACTGGGCCCATGCGGCCCTGTGCCCATCTGGGGTGGACACCATCAAGGATGCCACCATAGACACCGTGGACACCACAGACACCACCGAGGACACGGTGCACTCCATAGACACAACCATGCATGCTGCTGATGTCACAGACAATGTCGTAGACACCGTGGATGCCATAGACACCACCGTGGATGACGTGGACACCATAGACACCACTGTGGGCACTGTGGATACCATAGACACGACCGTGGACTCCACCACACACAACATGGATGCCACCAAGGATGCCATAGGTGTCACAGATGATGCTGAGGACACCAGGGATACTGTGGACATGACCATGGACCCCGTGGAAGCTGTGTCACAGACACCAGCATGGATGCCATAGGTGTCACAGACGACAAAATGGACACCTTAGAAAACACCATGGACACAACTGCTGTGAGTGTCAATAAACCAAGAGCCATGCAGGACAAAGCCATCCCCAAAGGCTCCCCATAAGCCAGGAAACATGGAGCTCTTTGGAGGCACTGTTTTTTCTGTGTGTTGGCATACTGGTGATCTGGGAGCTTCACACACTGCTCCATATCTGTTGATGAAATCATATAACTGTCAGTCCGTTTTCAATACTTAAAAGGAAATTAGAAAATCCCTGTCTAGAGGTAAATCTAACATGTGAATACTTATGAGCATAGAAGTAAATATTACTTTATATTTTCAGCACTATTACTATTTCTTTATTATGCTGTCACATTCATTCCTACATTTTCCTGTTTTCAGTTTGATTGAAAGTTCTTTTTGTTACCAGCACTGACTATCACATGTATTATTTCTTGCAAGTGCTAATCTGCATGGTGTACATTTCCATGGTAATTCTCAGTCTTGTGTGTACTACTCAAGCTCTTCATCCAACACTATGAACAGTAAAATTTGAAAGTCCCTGTATGTCTATTTGCATTATAAATAAGACCCCTGTAGCTCTTTGTTGCAGTTGTTATATTTGTGTCTTATACTTGTGTGTAAAGTGGAGAGCGGGGCAGAGAATCAAATGGTTCTTCGAAGCTCTAAATTCATGCTGTGCACAATATTTGTGCCTGCTTGTTACACAAAAAACAATGCATGGGACTTGCTTTGTTATAAGAACATTTCTGGGCACTAGGAATTAAAAATGTGCAAAATCTCTGTTTTCTTTGTAGTCTAAAGATAATTGAGAAGAACATGGAGACCTTGTTGTTACAAAGGCTTTGCTTGTAATGTGATAGAAGTTAGCCTTACATTACTGAGTATTTGAATAAACATGCAGAAAATAGGAAAAAAAATCAATCCTAAAAGGATTTCAGTTCCCATGAATTATATTTCCAGGAACAATGTCATCCATTTTTGGCAATTAAATTACCAAGTGAAGGAAGAATTTGATGTTGCAATTGTAATGAACAACTTTTGCATTGCATGGATTGAAGGATACTAGAAGAGACTATGAATTCCTGCCTAAGTCATGCACTTACCTGTCACATTAGCCATCTCATTTTCTGAGCAAGGAGTGCAATCAAAGCAACCTTTCCATCCTGAGGGGATTTCCTGAATCCAGGATAACAACTCTCACTGCAGTCAGAGTGAGGAGGTTAAGAAAAATCAGATATGTATCAATAAATGTTCAAAGTTCTACCTAACAATTCAAAATTTCATTATTTTAAAGAATAAGATGATTAAGCTTAGCATTTCTATGCAAATAAACTATACTCTGCTGCTAATTTCCTTTCCTCATGCAAAATCACTTGATCTCCAGCAGGCTTGTGCAATTAGACGTTATTCACAAAAGGGTGCAGCTAAAAGCGATATATCATCTTATGGTGAAGTGCATCCCACAGTTAAGATGGAAAACTTGGTCTAAGAAAAGCTCCTGATTGCCTTTAATTTCTGATTAAGAATTAAAAAATAGCAGAGATAATTAATGAAGTCTTGCAGAAGAAATTATATGGGATAATACATAATCAAAATAATCACTCAACAAAGATGTAGAAGGCCTCTTTTCAAGAGAAATCAATTCTATGTAAATAGTCATGAATGAGACAATTCTCAGTTGCCTAGCTACAGTTTTTAAAGGTAACTACTTTAGAAATGTATATAGTTGGAAGTGGTGCTGTGGCTCAAGTGGTAGAGTGCTAGCCTTGAGCTGAAGAGCTCACGGACAGCGCCCAGGCCCAGAGTTCAAGCCCCATGACCAAAAAAAAAAAAAAAAAAAAAAAAAAGAAATACTAGAAATAGGCCCAGTGTTCAAGCCCCATGACCAAAAAAAAGAAATACTAGAAATGTATATAGTTTGAGCATGGTAAAAATTTGAAATGTAAAGTACAATGAATGTAGATATTTATTTTAAAATATCAATAATTTAGCAGATTATCTTTTCTAATATTTATGAAACTCATAAAGAACAGGTTAATTTATAATTTTAAAAACATTGGCATGAGCATGTTAAAATTATTTGTAAGTAAAATTTATGGAAAGATGGATTATATTTTGTCCCTTTACTGGTCTAGTTTTCCTTAAAACCAAATAAACATGTCTAGAGAACCTCACTGATATTCAAATAAGTATAATTTGTTAAGTTTTGGAAAAATACTTCAATTACTTGATTTTTTTTACTGAACGAGTCTTCTCTAGAAGTGTTTCCTCATGATGAGTGCCATTCAAAACAGAATACCTTACCTGTGCAAGAGAAAGCACTCTCTTTTACTTTTTCCCCTTGTTTGCACTTCTGTTTGATGAGGAAGCATCTCATGGAGAGCCTGGGCCACAGCATACACAGCATTGTATATATTGTAACTGTGTCCAGACATAGTCACAACCAAAATGTGCCCAGGCAACCAATCTAAAGAGGAATCATAAGGGCAGTTCTCCCACATGACACAATTAGACTCAGAATCTGAGTCTAAAAGACAACCTAGCAAGGAAAAGTCTTCTGGGTATTTAGAAAGGTTAACTGCATTAACAAAATCTGTGAATCCAGAAACATCTGGGTGATAGTGTGAAAAAATAAGAGGTACATGTGAAGAATCTAGCATGAATTATCAATTTCTCCAGGTTAAATCTCACTGTGAGTTCATGATGCAAACATGGTTTTTTATAAAAATTTTCTCAACATACATTATTAAATATAATAGGGATTCATTATCACCATACATGATGAGGACATTTGCTGAAGATTTATTAATCTGGGTATAATGTGCCTTCATTTCCAGCTGAAGCGAAGCACTAAGAGACCATGGCACTGGTAATCAATGTATCCTTTGGAGCCATCTGATAGAGAGCAGAAAACGAGTTACGGTCATTCAGGGCGTAATAATAAGTTCCAAAAGTAAGCTAAAGGGAATGAATATTTTATGTTCCATAAATGATAAATTTGCATCTATTACAATGCAGTCATGTATATTATATAATTATTTGAAGAAGGTTAACAGAAGGTTTTCCTTGTAATTAAAATACATTTTGTTTTTATTTTATAGTTTTACATTTTTTTTTGTCTTTTGGGGGGGTTGTTTTTCTCAAAGTCATGGGGCTTCAACTCGGGACCTGGGCTCTGCCTCAAACCCTCTTGGTGCTCAATGCTAGCGATCTAGTACTTGAACCACAGTGCCACTTGTGATTTTTCTGAGTAATGTATGGGAGATAAAGGTCTCAGGAACCTTTCTGCCTTGGCTGCCTTTGAACTGAGTACCTCAGATCTCAGTCTACTGAGTAATTAGGATTAAAGGCACCCAAAGTAAATTTTGTGAAATGTTTGCACAATGTGTTTGTGCAATGGCTCTTGAACTTCTCACTATTCCCACCAATTTCTTCCATTTATACCAATCCCACCCATCCCTTTACTTTCCTAGTTCCATTTTCACATGTGTACATTGAATCTTAATTTTACTTGCCCATCCATCTACTCAATATTTCTCTGCCCCCGTCCACATCCCCTCAACTCCTATACCCCTCAGACAATATATGCTTCAGCTTTCAGAGGTTTATTTTTCATATTGGAAGTTAGTTGATCAGAAATATTATACCATTTAATTTTACCTGTATGTATACCATAGTTTAGTTAAACTGGCCATGTATACATACATGTTAACGGATATGTGTTACATATTTTTCATATTTCATGTTCTCCCATTTTAGATCAAATATTACATGTTTTCACATTTCATAGCTAAGATTACATATGACAGAACACATATCTCCTTTATTCGCCCAACTTAATTCATTCATCATGTTTTGCACATAAGCATGAATGTATGTATGTACTATTACAGGGCCACAAACTCAGGGCCTCATGCACCTCTTGGCTTTTTCCCTCAAGGCTAGTTCTCTAACACTTGAACCACATATTATTTCCTGCTTTTTGCTTGTTAATTGGGGATAAGTTTCCTGAGGAGCTACAATTACAACTGTGAGCCATCCAGCTCAATATATCTTCACACTTTAAAGACATTTTCAGTTTCTTGATTTTTAAAGAAAATTATTGATGTCTTAAAACTCCAGTTAATTCACTTTTCTGCTAAAAATTTCCATTACTTTTACCAAACCATTTGGACAATAAATATCCAATTATCTTTAATAGTTCATTTTTTATATCCCAAAATTTGATAGATCCTTTAATCCAGCATTTTCCTTTCATTTCTTACAAAACCTGAAGTGGCATCAAATTAGACATTTTAAAGTATTCCCCCAATGTTTCCCAGTCTCACCTGAGGAAACTGGAGAGGTAAAGCAGTGTCCCAATCTGGATAGATTTGAATCCTGATGGTCCTGTCAGTACTTTTATAGCCTTGCTCTCTCTAGTACAGGAGTAGTTTGGGATCTTGTACTTCCCAAAGAGGCAAATGAAGCGAATTTTAAATGTTGTCAAAGTTCCATATTGAACATCATAGATATCAAATCCCAGAGCCAAGTTGTATAAAAGAGCAGGGGTTTTGTTGATCTCTTCAATAGCAAAAGCCAAGGCCAAAACAAACTGGTAGTTCTTGAAGATAAACCCATGTTGAACATAGACATTTAAGAGGAGTGTTTCAAAATTTAGGTCTTTGAAAGACTGAGTGCTTGCTTCTCTTCCAATGAATATATTAGGAGATTACCCCCAATTGGGATGGAAGACGAATTTACTGCGTGATGCTTATATATAGGGTTAACCAGCTTTTTCATTAGTTGAACCTTCTATGTTTTATTAATTATCTTATTCATTTATTTCTGATTTAATTTTTATTGTGATTCAAGGTTTGGCTGGTTTCTGCTTTTCTAAGATGTTGAGGTGCATCAATGAAGTGTTGGTTTGAATTTTCACCAATTACTTGATGTAAGCCCTCAGAGCTTCTGAATAATAGGTTTTGAAATGTTACTTAGGAGCTGGAATTTTCATGTTTATTTTTATTAAATTCCATAAATGTTTGAATTTCCCTTCTAATCTCCTTGATGATCCACTGGTCATTCAACCATGTGTTGTTCAGTCTCCAATAGAGAGTTTTCTACAATGGCATTTGCTGTTGAGCTCTAATTTTATTCCATTGTGGTCTGATTGGATGCAGGGGATAACTTCAATCTGTTAAAAAAAATCTGTGGGTTTTCTTTGTGGCCTAACTCTGGTTTATTTTGAAATATATTCCATGAGCTGCTGAAAAGAATGCATATTATAATACTGTTTGGTGAAAGAATCTGTGCATGTCTGTTAAGTCTAGTTGATTGATGTAGTTATTTAGGTCTGTTGTTTATTTGATTAGATTTCGCCTAGATGAACTATCCAGCGGTAATAATAACTTTTTGAAATTGACAACAATGTGTTTTGAACTATGTATACTTTTAAGTTAAGTACTATATATTCGATGGAGTTGTGTGCTGCAGTGTTTGGTGTGTAGATATTTAGAATTGTCATATCTTCCTGTAGGGCTTAGTTGTACTCGTTTTATTGTTAAAAATTGACAATCAGATGAAAGCATTGAGGGTTTCAGGTAAGGTTAGGATGGAGGTTGTAGTTTTCCAGAGTTTGTTTGCATGGGAGGGGTACCAGTTTCAGAGTAGTTAGAGGAGAAAAGGGAAGAGAAGACAGGGAATTAGTGTGATGGAGGATATAAATGAGGGAGAGGAAGAAGGAGAAGAGGAGGAAAGAAAAGGAAAAGGCTGAAAGTGAACTATTGAACTTGTGGGGTAGGTGTGTGTTGGGAGGCAAAAACTGGGAGCGATTGAAGGAAGAGATGGCAAAAAGACATGTACTCTTTACCTGACTTATATAACTTTAATTACACTGTACTTCTCCTTTACAATAATAATATAAAAATCTAAAAACAAGTGTAATAAGGTAATCTACGCACATGGAAGCTAAAATAAAGCAGTAGTATCTGTAATATATTACATCAAATAGACTTTCACTAAAACATCAAATCTGGAATGTTTTTAATACCATGATAAAAAGGATTAAATGAACAAAATGAAATAGTTCTAAGGATGTATTTGCATACTATTCAAGCATTGAACTGCATTAGCAGTTAGGTAGTCCTCAGTACACCTGTAGTTGAAGGCTTTTTGTAGAGAAATTCCAGACTGTATCAATAGGGAGGCATCAGAATTAAATTTCAGCTTCCTTGATTAGATGAGCCTCTTCTATATGAACAGAACTTTTCAACCATCTTCTATTGAATAAAACATCCCTCATCAACATACTGAATCTTTTCCAAGAGAGCTCATGGGATAGGACACAAACCACCCAATTTTTAAAACTGTTGAATGTACTGAGGACACATGCTGTTCTCACGGTAGTAATGCTAGAAATTAACAAATAAATATGCATGTAACATGAAAATTAAATGAATTATTTGTCAACCATCATTAAATGCTTAAACAATGAGTAAATTAAAGTTACTCAATTTGGTTAAATGTTTAGTGCATGATAAACTGTGTTGTTTTTAGAGGCACATTTCAACAAATAAGATCCATGAAACAAATGAAAAAGAAAACAGAATATCAGAAATCTATGGATATAGAAAAAAGGAGAAATAAAAGGAAACTAACAGCCATTGCTTAAGTCAAGATTACAGACACTAAAGATACTACACTGTAACTCAAGGAACTAGAAAAACAAACCAAAAATTAGTAGAAGGACTGAAATAATCAAGTAGAAGTAAAAGAAATGAATAATAAAAACACAGTAGAAATAAGAGTAAAGTTTTTGAAAAGGAAATAATCCATTATCTAGAGCAAACTTAAGACACAAGAATCTTAAGGAAGTATCACTGTATCTGTTTTTCCCCCCACTTAAACTACAAAGCCATGGTAGCAGAGTAAAAATACAGTGATAAAAAAGATACATGGGCATCACTGGCCGTAAAGGAAATGCAAATCAAAACAACATTGAGATTCCATCTCACCCCAGCAAGAATGTCATATATCAAGAAAACTAATAATAACAATTGTTGGAGGGGATGTGGCCAAAAGGGAACCCTACTTCATTGTTGGTGGGAATGTAAACTAGTTCAGCCACTCTGGCAAGCAGTATGGAGATTCCTCAGAAGGCTCAATATAGAACTCCCCTATGACCCAGCAGCCCCACTGTTGGGTATCTATCCAAAAGCCCACAAACAAAATCACAGTAATGCCACCAGCACAACAATGTTCATCGCAGCACAATTTGTCATAGCAAGAATCTGGAACCAACCCAGATGCCCCTCCATAGATGAATGGATCAGGAAAATGTGGTACATATACACAATGGAATTTTATGCCTCTATCAGAAAGAATGACATTGTTCCATTTGTAAGGAAATGGAAGGACTTGGAAAAAGTTATACTAAGTGAAGTGAGCCAGACCCAAAGAAACATGGACTCTATGGCCTCCCTTATTGGGAATAATTAGTACAGGTTTAGGCAAGCCATATCAGAGCATCACAAGTCCCAATAGCTATACCCTTAGGAACACATAAGATGATGCTAAGTGAAATGAACTCCATGTTATGGAAACAATTGATATATCACAGTTGTAACTACTTTCAACGTCCTATGTGTATGTGTAGTTTCTATTATTGATGATGTTCTTGTATCACCTTCCTATGGTAGTACCTACACTATCTCTGTAATCTTATCTGAGTATATTGGAAACCGTGTTTACTGGTATTGGAAGTAGGAAATTCAAAGGGAATACCAAATTTGAGAGACACAGGGTAAAAAAAGAGAAATAACTACAAAAGCAATACTTGCAAAACTGTTTGGTGTAAGTGAACTGAACACCTGGGGGGGGAGGGAAAGGGGGGAGGGAGGGGGGCATGAGGGACAAGGCAACAAACAGTACAAGAAATGTATCCAATGCCCAACGTATGATACTGTAACCTCTCTGTACATCAGTTTGATAATAAAAATTTGAGAAAAAAAAATAATCAGAGAGAAAAAAAAAAAAAGATGCATGGGGCTGGGGATATGGCCTAGCGGCCAGAGTGTTTGCCTCGTATACATGAGGCCCTGGGTTCGATTCCCCAGCACCACATATACAAAAAATGGCCAGAAGTGGCGCTGTGGCTCAAGTGGCAGGGGGCTAGCCTTGAGCAAGAAGAAGCCTGGGACGTGCTCAGCCCCTGAGTCCAAGCCCCAGGACTGGCCAAAAAAACAACAACAACAAAAAACAGATGCATAGATCAATGAGATATAAGATCAAGAAATAATTGTAAGCAACTACAGATATCTGATACTAATAGAAATTGACAAATGATACCTGGCTTAAAGATGGGGCTCTAAGCCATGGCGCTGTGAAACTGGATATTCATGTGTCAAAAAATGACACTAGATCTTGTCCTACAACTTGCAGATTTTCAACGTAAAATTTAGTCAGTTCTTAATAAGACACTTAATAAGAACTTTACAAGTAATAGAGAAAATGAGGGGAAGCTTATGTATGCCAGTAACTTTAATAGAACTCAAATCACTTATAAAATAGTATCAAGAATTAGCTTGTGGATTTTGCTAAGGGTTAGCATCATTTGTATCAATCACAAGTCCCTCAATTCCACAGCATGACTGGAAATGTAACGTAATTGTGGTTACCTCAAATTGAAAGGCTTCAGCACAATGAAAGTAACAGTGGGCTAGCCAAATGAATGGTTGTAACTCTTGCTAGCTATTCATATCACAGAGCATTATTAGCATATTGATATGTACATAAAATTTAGTTAAACAGTTGGAAAAATCCAATAAAAATGGGTTCATGAACAAATAATTTAAAAATTAAATGCTACAAATAAAAATCCAATATAGTAAAATTTTTCAACCATTTGAACAATCATGACAATGCAGTTCAAAGCAATAAAGTGATATGCATTAACCCAGACCAAAATTGTAGTTTCACTAGAACTGAAAAATGAATGGATGAGAAATATCAAGCTGAAAATATAGTGCCAGAGAAATTTAAGTTGAAGTTTCACTTATTATTTGGATGATGGCAGTATGAGCAGAAAGGAATATGCAGTTTTAAATGATGGTACCAAGTCCATAATAACTCGAGATGAGATGTCAGTGGAGATACATACTAGAAACTTGCAGCTCCCCTGTGATAGAAGGTGAGAAGTAGCGACTTCACATATATTAATAAATTTGTAAATTAAATACCTGCAAGATCTCCTTAAAAAACTTTTTAAGGGTCTCAAGATTAGCACCTTAGCCAGGATAAGATGCCGCCGTCACAATAGGGAGGCACCCCAACTCATTCCAACCCAATAGTGAACTGGGAACTCCAACACCCAATGCCCCGTCAAGAGACCAGCAAACCCAACAACCAGAACAAACAGAGAAACACAGGAAACAAAAAAAGAACAAAGAAAGAAAAGCTGGGCTGGGAATATGGCCTAGTGGCAAGAGTGCTTGACTCATATATATGAAGCTCTGGGTTCAATTCCTCAGCAACACATATATAGAAAACGGCCAGAGTGGCACTGTGGCTCAAGTGGTACAGTGCTAGCCTAGAGCAAAAAGAATCCAGGGACAGTGCTCAGGCTCTGAGTCCAAGACCCAGGACTGGCAAAAACAAACAAACAAAAAAATAAAAGAATAGCCTATAACCTGCATGGAGCCAGAAAATCTCCCAGGTACTCTCCCCACCCTGGCCCGAACAGGGCCAGGCTGGGAAAGAGGCTCTGGGACCAGTAAACAGTACCGCAGATGGTCAGCAACCACAGAAGCAACTGCGGAAAAGTCCCACCACGAGTGAAGAGTCCAGACATCAGGAGCTTCATGGGCCCCAGACTGAGCACACAGAACAGACAGAAGGCACCAAGGGACTGGTGGCGCAGGACCAAATGGCCAGGACAAACAACAACAGCAGGGGAACCACTGCCAAATGATCGATTGCCACACTTCACCCTGGAAAATCCCACAGCAGTGCAGAAAACACATACAATCCAGGACCAGTAACTTCTCCATTGCCCCCTCCCTCCAAAATGGGAGATAAGCTCTGGCAGAGACCCAATACCTGATGTAGAGCTCATCAAAAGGGAACAAAGAAGCTAGAGCTCCCTCTCTCCCCCTCCTTCCCAAGGGAACAAAAGAGCCCCAAAGTTCTAGGACCCTACAGCTCCTGGGAGGACACAGGAGCTAGCAGCGGGCAGAGCAGTGCTAACAAAGTGGCTGGGAGACACCTTAGGCCAGCATCCCCCAAAGCCCCAGCTTGGGAGCCTGAATTTGTCCGCACCAGCCCCCCCCCCCCAGCAGAGACCTGGGGACTGGTAGGCATTGGAATGCCACCTGAGGCGCCCAGGTCTGTGCAGATTTTTTGAACAACAGTCACAGGCTTGCTGGTGTGCAATACCAGCACAGCAGGGTAACCTGGGCCCAAGCACATGACACCCCCCCCCCGTCATAGTGGAGGCGGAGAGTGTCTGTGGGCACCAACTCACTCCCAGACACTGGAATATGCTGGGGACCACGCATACCACTCACACAGTAGGTTTGCAAGAGGGCACAAGCACCCTCCAACAATCCTGGGCAGCACACCCCCAAAACAAGCACAAGACCACACACGCATGCGCCCCCAGAGAGCCAGCGTGGTTCAGTATGATAGCCCTCCAGCAGGAGGATCTTGAGCCCACCCCCTCGTGGGAGCTCACAAGTGGGCAAGCTGCCCATCAGCACCAATCCCCACTCTGATAGGCACTCTGCCCACAGGTGGGCGGAGCCCCCAGTAGCAACTACCGCTCTGATAGGCACACTCCACTCAGGTGGGCTAGCCATCCGTCAACAACAACACCTGCTCTGACAGGAAAACTCCATACAGGTGGGCAAACAGCCCCTCACTGGCAATACTCAATATCAGAGGTGAGCTCTCTTCACTCACAGCAACTAGCGGGGAAAGAATCAAGAGAAAAGTTTCCACCCCACGCTGAATCAGTGGCCTGAGAACCCCCAACAGTGGCCCACAAGGGTCAGCACAACACAGTGGCAGAGCACAGACCTGCAGAGAAAGACACAGGACCTACCCACCCCTAACTGGGGTGAGGGTAACTGCCTAGGCAACAACTGAGACTGTCACACTCACCCATAGGGCAGTAAGGTTCAATAGCCAAACTCAAACCCGGAGCCAGGATACATACAAGTCCCCACTGATGGACCAGAAGGAACCAGCACAAAGCCAAGCCAAGGCCTCCACATATAGGCCCCTAAAAGTGCAATAACACCAGATGCATAAATCACAAAGAAATGTTACAAATTTCATTAAAAGGTCAAGCCAACTTGCCAACTCCAAAAAGTAGCAGAACTGAGGAGGAGATGGAGAATATAAAAACAACTGAGGCTAAGATAGTAGAAACAATCGAAGGCCTCAGAAATGAACTCAGAAAACACTTCCAGGAGTTTAGAGTGGAAGACTCGAAGGACCTTCAGGAAATCAAGAAAGAAATGGAAGCAAAAATAGATACAGCCTACTCCTCTTTTAAAGACCTTAACAACCTGAGAAACGAAA
This sequence comes from Perognathus longimembris pacificus, assembly GCF_023159225.1. Taxonomy (NCBI): domain Eukaryota; kingdom Metazoa; phylum Chordata; class Mammalia; order Rodentia; family Heteromyidae; genus Perognathus; species Perognathus longimembris. Next base: position 82,486 of record NW_025956972.1, read on the forward strand.
TGCATGAAAAAATAGATTCAAAACACAACTCATTAAAAGAAGAAATTACCACAATGAGAGCTGATCTGGCAACCATAAACAGCTAACTGGCCTTGATGAAAACCACACTTGAATGTGGGAGAATAACTTATCTGACCAGTGGGAAACTTAGCCTCAGCACAGAAGCTCTGATGCCTCATTAGCACACTAATAGGCCTATGGGGAAAAAAATCTCCATTAAAGAAGTCTCCTGTGTTTTATGGCCAAAGGAAGCCACTTTGTCGAGACACTCTTCTCCTCCCTGGGGAGACTTGCTTGATCAGCTGCCTTTAGTGAAAGTTTTTCAATGTAAGTAAGGAAGTCTCTTCACAGTATATAGGGAAGTCTCTTCACAGTATATAGGGAAGTCTCTTCACAGTATATAGGGAAGTTTCTTCACAGTAAATACAGAAGTCATGGTCAAAGATAATTAGTCTTGAGGACATAGTAGCTAGGTGATAGAGTTCTGCCTTGACTGGTCTATTCCTCTGTTTTGACATCAACAATCTTTGTAACAGCTCAACCCTTTGAAGTAGCCACTCTTTGTAGTAGCAAAAACTTTTGTATTAGTTTCCTCCCTCGCAGTAGGAACATCTTCAACTTTTCTATTGAAATGGACATCATGCTGTATTAATTTTTACCCTTGAAGTTGTGAATTGATTTCTAACCCTATAAAAACCCTGGCCCTCCTGAAATAAAATGTGCATTGGTCCACTCGCCTCTGCATCCCCCATGTCCTGACTATGGTTGCAGTTACCTGGGTCCAACACTCGAAGCCACATCACAAAGAATTGATAACTTGAATCTCAAGTCCCTCATTTGAACGACGAATTAGCTGATAAGGACCAAAAGATTACCGCACTCCAAGAAACTGTGAAACTTCAGGGCAGACTAATCCAGGAGATAGTGTACAGGGAGAAGAGATATAATCTGCATATAATTGGAATAGATGAAGGAGAGGAGTACCAGAGCAGAGTTATACAACAAATATTCAATAGAGTTATTGCAGAGAACTTCCCCAATCTCACAAGGAATAACCTCACCCAAATAACAGAAGCATATAGGTCACCTGGCAAAGCAGACCCTAGAAAATCCTAGGCTAGACACATTATTAAGGACTCAGCTCTCAAGAATAAAGAGCAAATTTTGAATGCAGCCAAAATAAGGAAAGAACTATGCTACAATGAAAAAAGATCAGAATTATGGCAGACCTCTCCACACAAACTTACATCGCACGAGGAGCCTGGAAGAACAGAGTCCAATTCCCCAGGCCAACAACTGCCAACCCAGAATTAGATACGCAGCAAAATTAGAATTCACTCCTTTGAGGGAAAAACCAGATCTTTCCATAGCAAAGAGGAGTTAAAGGATTATGTGAATAAAAAACCAGACTTACAGCGATATCTAAGAGAGGAGCCCCACCCAATAGAAAATGTACAGGACCCCCAGATAGAAACAGAATGTAACTACAATAGCCAGAGCCCAACAGGAGGTGCAGCTCAATAAAGACAAGAAAGAAAGGAGAGGAAACACAGCCTAACAAGAAAATGGAAGGGAGAAAACCACACTTATCCATGATCTCTTTGAATATAAATGGTATAAATTCCCTGATAAAGAGGAGCAGACTTACAGAGTAGATCTGTAAATAAAAAGTTGCTATCTGTTGTCTTCAAGAGACCCATCTTACAGCTAGGGACAAAAACAGGCTCCGAATGAAAGGATGGAGCAAGATCTTCCAAGCAAACGCACCTACCAAAATGGCAGGGGTAACCATTCTGATATCAGACGAGCTGGACTTCTCATTAAAATCAGTTCAAAAAGATAAAGAAGGGCACTACATTTTAATACAAGGAAAAATCCAGAATCAAGATATCACGGTGGTAAATTTATACTCACCGAACCAAAGAAGCCCTAAATATGTCAAACAAATTATCTCAGAACTACAGAACGAGGTAGACCGAAACACAATCATAGTGGGAGACTTTAATACTCCACTCTCTCCAAGAGACAAATCCAACACAGAGAGGATTAGCAAGGGAGCTGAAGACCTAAGTAACACCATATCCCACATAGATCTGACAGATCTGTACAGACTTTTTCACCCTACAGAGACCCAATACACATTCTTCTCAGGAGCCCATGGAACATACTCCAAAATAGATCATGTCATAGTCCACACAAAGAACCTCAACCAATACAAGAGTATTGAGGTTATCCCATGTATCTTTTCTGATCACATTGGAATCAAGGTAACACTCAATAACAAAGGATACCACAGAGGCTACACAAATACTTGGAGGAAAAAAACCCCACTGTTATCTAACACTTGGGTCACTGAACAAATTAAGGATGAAATTAACGAATTCATGAGCCACAATGACAATGAAATTACATCACCAAGAAAGCTACGGGATACAGGTAAGACAGCGCTGAGGAGAAAGATCATTGCAACCAGCACACACATGAAAAGAATGGAATCAGATCAGGTGAATAACCTCATGATGCAGCTAAAATGTCTGGAGAAACAAGAAAAAAATTGAATCTAAAATGACTAGGAGGAGAGAGATCACAAAGATTAAAGAAGAGATAAATCTGATTGAAAATAAAAAGACCATTGGGGCTGGGGATATAGCCTAGTGGCAAGAGTGCCTGCCTCGGATACACGAGGCCCTAGGTTCGATTCCCCAGCACCACATATACAGAAAACGGCCAGAAGCGGCGCTGTGGCTCAAGTGGCAGAGTGCTAGCCTTGAGCGGGAAGAAGCCAGGGACAGTGCTCAGGCCCTGAGTCCAAGGCCCAGGACTGGCCAAAAAAAAAATTTAAAAAAAAAAAGAAAATAAAAAGACCATTGAACAAATAAATAAAACAAAAAGCTGGTTCTTTGAGAAAATAAGTAAAATTGACAGAACCCTTGCAAGACTTACAAAAAAAAAGAACAGACTCATATCCATATGATCAGGGACTCCACCCGAAAAATTACAACAAATACACATGAAATTCAAACAATCATAAGGAACTATTTTCAGAACCTTTACTCACTAAAGAATGATAATTTTACAGAAATAGATCAATTCTTAGAGAAGTATAAATTGCCCAAACTGAATCAAGAAGAAATAAATCAACTAAATAAACCAATAAATTACAGCGAGATACAGGAGGTAATCAAGAGCATTCCACCAAAGAAAAACCCAGGCCCAGATTGATTCACCAATGAATTCTATAAAACTTTTAGTGCGGAGCTAATACCAATACTCCTGAAACTCGTCCATGATATAGAAAAAGAGGGAGAAGTCCCAAACTCATTCTATGAAGCTAATATTGTACTCATCCCCAAACCAGGCAAAGACCCAACCAAAAAAGAGAACTAAAGAACAATATCACTATTGAACACAGACGCCTCAACAAAATATTACCTAACAGAATCCAGAAACTGATCAAGAAAATTATACATCATGATCAAGTAGGCTTCATCCCACAGATGCAAGGACCGTTCAACATCCGCAAATCAATAAACGAAATTCACCACATTAAGAAAGTTAAGATGAGGAACCATATCATCATCTCAGCCAATGCCCAAAAAGCCTTTGACAAAATACAACACACATACATGTTAAAAGCCCTGGAGAGAACAGGAATAGAGGGAATATTCTTTAAAACAATAAAAGCCATATACAACACCCAACTGCTAATACCATATTAAATGAGGAGAAAATAAAACCATTTCCCCTAAACTCAGGAACAAGACAAGGATGCCCACTCTCCCCACTTCTATTCAACATAGTGCTGGAGTCCCTAGCCATAGCAATAAAGCAAGAGGAAGACATCCAAGGTATCCACATTGGCAAAGAAGTAATCAAACTATCCCTATTGGCAGATGACATGATCTTATATCTGAAGGACCAAAAAAACTCAGTCCCCAAACTCCTAGACCTAATAAACCACTTTGGCAAAGTAGCAGGATACAAAATCAACCCACAAAAGCCAGAAGCTTTTCTGTACGCTAGCAATGTACAAGCAGAAAAGGAAATTATGGAAATAATACCATTTACAATAGCTAATAAAAGAATAAATTACCTAGGGATCAACCTAACTAAAGACGTGAATGACCTATTTAATGAGAACTATACAAGTCTAAAAAGGGAAATCAGAGGACAGAAGGAGAAGGAAAGACCTCCCATGCTCATTGGTAGGCAGAATCAATATAGTGAAAATGGCCATATTTCCCAAAATGTTATACAAATTCAATGCAATCCCCATCAAGGTCCCAGCTACATTCTTCACTGAAATAAAGAAAGCAACCCATAAATTCATATGGAACAACAAAAGACCTAGAATAGCCAAAGCAATTCTAGGCAAAAGAAGCAGTGCAGGAGGTATCACAATACCAGATTTCAAGATCTATTATAGATCCATCATAACAAAAGCAGCCTGGTATTGGTATAAAAACAGACCTGAAGACCAATGGAATAGAGTAGAAGACCCAGAAATAAAGTCTCATTCTTACAGTCAGCTGATACTGGACAAAGGAGCTAAAGACATACAATGGAAAAAACATAGCCTCTTCAACTACTGGTGCTGCAAAACTGGGCAGCCATATGTAGAAAACTCAAAGTAGACCCAAGCCTAAGTATATATATATATATATATATATATATATATATATATACAAACTGAATTACAGAGAGGTTACAGTTTCATACATTAGGCATCAGATACATTTCTTGTACTGTTTGTTACCTTGTCGCTCATTCCCCCCACAACCACTTTTTATCTGTCTTAGACAATCGTGACTTGCACTTTCATAACCTGTGAGCTTTTTAAAAACTTTTCTCACTTGCAAAGAAGGCAGTTAATAGTTGATTGAGAAATGTAGCTTTATTGCTTTAAACCTTGTTTTTCATTTGCAAGGAAGGTAATTAATAACAGGGTTGGAACTGTAAATTATGTTACTAGGCAATTGTCTGCTGTGGGATGGAAGGAATATTGATACTTGCAGGTGCCCTGAAAATCCATTTGTTTCAAATCTCCAGTATTACATTTCTTTTAAACATTTTTTTAAAAAGTTTGAGAAAGCATGCTATTAGTTTTCAAAACAACTCTGGCACCAATGAAAAGACAAGCCATGTTTCTGCATGCTAAGTACTGCATAAGCTTTATTGACCAAACCAGAGATCCAAAGTCCATGGAATGAAACCCTTCATTTGTAGAGGTGACAGACAGGGATTCCAGTTTCAGGATGACCTGCTTTCTGTATCTATGATCTATGGATCATTTCATCTCAGGTCCCCCTCATAATGGATCTTGTAAAATTAATGGATGATCCTGGTGCTGATGGCTCATCTCTGTAATCATTGCTACTCATGAGGTTCAGATCCAATTGACAGTGTCTTAAAGCCAGCCTGGGAAGATTAGTCTAAGAAACACCATCTCCAAACTAACCAGGAAAAAGCTAGACTAAAGACATGACTCAATTGAGCAAACCAGATGAGCATCTGTGAAGCCATAAGTTCAAACCCTAGTTCTGGGGGGGGGGGGGGCGGGGAGGAAAGCAATATGTGGATTTGTATGTAGCTTCGCAGGCTTGTTTCAGGTCAGCAAGGGAAGATGTGGGGGTGGCGGGGGTCATTCAGAGGTGTTAGTTGGGTGTTGCCCCATAATCTACCATCCCTTATACCTCTGCTTCTCATTTTAATCTGGAAAGGCATAAAATTTTATCTTCACACTACTACAGAACACACAGAACTGTTACTTCCCTTTCACATTGTTCTTTTGTGTTCTTTTAGAAAATTAGGCCCATTTCATGTTTTCACATTTCCCCTTCCCTTAGCATACTCTTATCTTTCATTTAAATCATCGGGAGGAACACATGAGGACACCTTCAACCCCAGGCTGACAGTACAGTCGGTATGTACAGGACAGTCACATTAACAAGAAAGAAAAAGAAATCTTTCTTCCCAGAGGAAAGAAGGGTAAAGAAGGAAGGGGGGGGGGACAGAGAAAAGGAAGAGACTTTCGCTACTGAAGCCTTTATTTTATCTCTATCTTAGATTTCCCAAGACATAAAAGCTACATTTTCACATCTGTGCTCTGAACATGGAAGTCAAATTAGAATTGTATAACGCCAATATCTCTGTATATGAAAATGCAAGGTTAGAAGTGGTAGAATTTACTGCATGTGTGTGCCAGTCCTGGGATTTGATCTCAGGGCCTGGGTTCTGTCCCTGAACTTTCATGCTCAGGGCTATTATTCCATAGCCACATGTCCACCTATCGCTGTTTTGGAGATAAGATTTTCATGGATTTCCTGGGCCGGCTTCACACCTCAATCCTCAGATCTCAGCCTTTTCTGAGTAGCTAGGATTAGAGCTATGAGCCACCAGTGTTTTGATAAATCTTGCCATCATTAAATTCTCCCATTACTTATACTTACAGAAAACAAAGAATCAAAAGTCAAAGGCTAATAGAATCAGAGCAGAATAGAAGTCAGTTGAATTACAGTAGCACTCCACAATGCACTCTTCCCTGCGAAGTGTGTGTTTCACAAATCACTGAAGGCAGGTACACAGATGGCTCTAAGAAAAATACTAATGGATGGAGGATTGGGAAAAAGTGGTTCAGATTGTCTGGTCCTCAGACAATTGATGGGTAACTGTCCTTCTTCCTTCTAGACTCAAATGGTTAAATGGAAAATGTGTGCACAAATTGGAATTATGTTCCTTTTATATTTTCTGTTATTAACAGCAATATCCTGCTTGACTCCAGGAGAGGTCACTCAGGTGATCTGAGTTCAAGTCATCATGTCCAAAAGACACTTACGGCAAGTGCTAACAGCCAGGAGCTGCAAAGAGAAAAAGAAAGTGGAAGGTTTCATCTCATTTTTTTTTTAGTACTAACAGCCTATGACATTAAACTTATAATATTTTCCTCAGTCCTCAGTGGTATTTGACAACTCGAATGTCAATTGAACTATTACTCTGCTCTGGATTGTATTTCTTTGTTGTGTGTTTTAATTAATTATCTAATCATTGCCATTGTATTTTGTTGTCATGTGTCATGTTGTCTCTATCTCTTTGAGCCATAGCTCAACTCCCAGTATTCTCATACTTAATTGGAGGTAAGGTTAGCTCTGAACCACGATCTTCAGATCTCAGATTCATGAGTAGCTGGGATTGCAGGCAAGAGCCCTCACCTCCAGGCTTCCTTTGACATTTTAGATAGGATTCACTGAATTACAGAAGGCTTTGAATTGAAGTTGATTCCAAGTCTGCTAGATGGCAGCATTGCCCACCTTAAGGTCAAGAGCTACATGGTCCAGATTCTCCTTTGAGAACTACACAAGTCAGCATAAAGCATCTTAGCCCTGACTGTGCGGATTTGACCAGCCTCTCTGACAACTCTGGGACATCCACTTGATTTTTAAAAATTCAAGTGTTCCTCATAAAATGTAATAGCTATAGTCATTGCCCCCAAGGACTATTGAAGTCTTTTTTTCAGATGAATATACTTGAACGTAAGCTGTCTCACCAAAACTGACAATTTATAAAATACATATTGTATATACCTAAGTGTAAACTGAGGTGCAAGTAAGTTCAGTAACAAGGCCGCACATATCTGGGAACTAGACAGTGAATTTAATAATCTATAGACTACAACTGAACTGTAGGCCATGAGTCTTTGATGTAGAGAGGGTGACACACATGACCTCTGTTTTATATTTCTCACCATTTCAGTGGCTTGCCTATGTAGCAAATATTGTTGAACACCAAGCATCTATTCTCAGTTTCTAGGGGTCAGAAATCCAGGAGAAGCTTCACAGGGGAGATGTGAGTGAGGAGCTCAGGAGACAACTGTGAAATTTTCTGTTAGGGCCATGTTCATCACCAGGTTTGGCTCCTTCCTTTCTCATGTCCCCCAGCCACCATCTGGAAGCTCCATCTCCTTGTCATGGAGCCTTTTCCATAGACTGCTCACACATGCAGTTATTTCACCAGGAGCAAAGCGTGAAAGAGAGATAGAGCTATATAGAGATGTCATAGTGAGAGTAACAGCCATTTATAACTTAATATCAGAAGTGATACTTCATCATTTCTGTCCCTTTCTATTCATTAGATGCAAAAACTAGATCAGTCCACATCTGTAAAATGAGGCAGGCGATTGTCAGAATTGGTGCAGTTTTGACCTGGGAATTTTTTTTAGAGTACTTTCTGTGAAAGGGACCTACTCAGCTAATGACTTGCAGTCCTGAATTGAGGGAACAATCTACACCTCACCTATGCTCTATCATATACAGTGCCTGAATGGGTCTGTGCCCAAGATACGTGGTCTTGGACAGTGTTGGGTATTCCTGGCACTGGCTGGCAATACCCCAAGTCTATGGGCTCCTGAATGGGACAGAAAAGAAAGGAAATTGAGAAAAGAGTCTAAGAGACCTCTAGGACTAATGTGTGTCTAGGGAATAAAGTCTATGGAATATTGAGAGTACTCTATCATAAAAGATAATGGCCATGCCAGTCATGTCCATGTACTCCTCTACTGCTTCCATGCAGAACACAAAGGCAGTAATGTCATGAATCCAGTTCAGCTTGGCTACATCATCCTCTTCTATATCAGAACAGAAGGAAGATAGAGACAAAGGGAAGAAAAATGTAACAAAATGAAAAGAAGAGATCGGGAGGACATTGTAAAGAAGACGGAGGGGTAAGTAGAGGAAAAAAGGGAGGGAAATAATTAGAAGAAGTGTTATAAGGGAAGTGTTATAAGGGAAAAGTATAAGTTCGGATGTATAAATAACCCTCATGGATAAACCAACAATGATAAATGAATGCAACTAATTATGGAGACTTTTTAAAGGAGATAAAATAAAGTAGTAGGTCACAATAATTGATGAAATGAAATAGGCTTAAGGAAGTATGGCTCACTGAGATTGTTTTGTCAGTGAACTTTCTGGTAAGGTTTTTGAAATTAAGTCTTCCTATGGTAAGTTGGACTGAAAATAATTACACAGGCCAAGCTGGCCTCAACCCCCCAACCTACTGCCTCAACCTTCTTCTGCCTTCTATGTTTGTGACTATGGCATTATTATGCCCAACCTATTTTTAAAACTGTGTTGTTGTCAGACCTAGGGCTGGAACACAGGGCCTGGGAACTGTCCCTCAGCATTTAGGCTCAAGGGTAGCTCTATCATCCTTGAGGTCACAGGGCCACTTGCAGTTTTCTGACAATTAATTGCTGAGAAATGAGCCCCCACTGCCCCACCCATTATTTATTTTTCTTGAAAAGAACTCTTAAAGTGGGCACTAGTGGTTCACACCACCAGAAAACCAGAAGTGGCACTGTGGCTCTTGTGGTAGAGAGCTAGCCTTGAGCTGAAGAGCTCAGGGACAGCATCCAGACCCAGAGTTCAACAGTAAGAAAAAAAAAAGTAGAATAAGCTTCAGGTACATGTTGTCACTTTATTTGATTTTGGTGCCCTGGTTATTGTGTATATGTTTATCTGAATTAGAGAAGTAAAGGGAAAACATCAAAATGGTGAGACAAAAGATAAAGGGCAAACCAATGCAACAGTGATACAAGAAAATATGTCTTTAATTAAGAGTACATCTCAGGCAAGGGGGAATTTTAGAGGAGGGGAGATGGGAGAAGAATGAAAGAGGTTATAAAAAGTGTGACAAGAAATGTGTTCACTACCTTATGTATGTAACTAACCCCTCCATTGTCACCTTGACAATAAAAATAAATTAAAAAAAGAAAAAAATGATTAAGCTAATCAAAAACAAAAGAAGGATAAAGAAGCATAGTAAATGTTACAAACAGAAAACAAACTAGAATGGCAGATGAGTTAATGAGTTAATCTATGAGTTAATCTAAACTATGAGTTAATCTTAGATGAGTTAATGAGTTAATCTAAACTATGAGTTAATCTTAGATGTCTGCTCTCCCTTCTCAAGTAGAAACAGAATGTTTGATTCAAATTGTTGTATTCTGAGAGCGAGAATAATCCACGGAGGCACACTTAAGGTGGGAAGGAGCTTTATTTACAAAGGTATTTTATTTACAATCTAAAACCCAGAAGCAGATCCACCCTCCACCTCCTTATACTTGCCTGCAATTACCTTGTCCTGGGTTAGTTACCCAGAACTGAGACCTGTCTTAACCTGAACTCTAAACCTCCAACTTAATTTCCAACCACCTCAGCCTCCAGGCCTCCAAATGTCCAAAACTCCAGACCTCGAGAGGAGCAGGCTTCTTTTCTGCAGGCCTCGCCTCCCCAAATTTTAAGCCTCCCCACAGGCTTTAGGATTCTCTGACAGCATCAGGCTCCAGACTCCTCCCTCAGGCCTCAGGCCTAAGATTCCTCCTCAGGCCTAAGGCTTGGGACTCTCCCTCAGGCCTCAGGCCTAAGACTCCTCCTCATTCCTAAGGCTCTGGTTTGGCTTCGATCCGCTCCTCTGGCTAGCCTGGTTTGGCTCACCCTCTTCCTACAGTAGGCCGGGTACGGCTCACTGCTTCACTCTTCTCCTCAGACCTGCTCGGTTCTCCTCTCTGCCCTGGTCTCTGGCTGGTCTCATTCTGCTCTGCTCTGCTTCACTCCCTGCCTCTCTCCTCCTGCTCTTCTCTTTTCCTCTCCTCCAGAAGTACTTCTTTTAATTTCCCCACACCAGTAGTCCGGGGGTGGAGGTTTGGTTCCCCCAGAGTGGGACGGGATTTCCTCTTTCTTATGCAGTGGGGCATGGCAATCATGCCAACATAGGGAGGGGCTTCTGTCCCTCAGGTTATTACAAAATTGTTGAAAAGTCTCCATCTCTTGGGCTCCTCTGTAATTAGATATAGATAATGCTATGGGACAAGAGCAGTGTAGCAGCTTCTATGAAAGGATTGAGTACACTGTGTGATGTTTTCCCCAGGAGCAAACCTAAGGTACCCTGCCCTCCTTACCCCCACCCCAAAAGATCAGGGGCCAATGGCCAGTGTCCTCTTCTTATGTTTACCATAGAGTTGCCATGGAGCAGTAGCATCATTCCATATATCTTGCTCCCTTGGCAACAGTCCTCCAGGCTCAAGAGAATACCTGTCAGTGGGTTACTGATGAGCCCTGATTGGTCCATTCCTCACTGATGTCATTGGTCCCACTTATGATTGGCCCATTTTCTCCCTGATGTCATCAGGCATTGTGAGGCATCCCGAACAGGGTATATAAGAAGCGGCTCTCCACTTTTGTCAGTTACAGCACTGGGAGCTTTTATTGGTGACCTCCTGGACTAACTTCGAATGACTCTAAGGCTTTAGTTGTGTGGGGGTTTGGGAGGGAGCTGTGTTGGTGTGGTTTGGGTTTGGGTATTTCTTTTCATTATTTTGGTGTTTGTATTTAGTTGTTTGTTTTTTAGTTTAGCTCATTTTGGTTAAAATTTATTATGTGTCATCTTCATTTAGAACATTCAAGATAATTATAAGATTGACTACTTGCCAGTGGAAAGATGTCAAGATAGAACAAAGTTTCCTTTAATTCTTCTTCAGAAGGGGAGGAGGAGATCACCATCATCGGACATTATCAAGTGAAGGAGACCATTGGCCATGGTAGCTTTGGATATCTGAAAAGTGGCCGGCCCATCACTGCCTCACAGACACAAGGCTGGCCGTGAAAGTTCTCCTGAAGAGAGACCTGGAGAGCCATGGCAAAGAAAATGAGGTGAACATTGTCAAGAGCATACGTCACCCACATATCATCCGTTTTTTTGAGGTCATGGAGGATAAAGACTCTCTATATCTCATCATAGAGTTGGCCACGTGGGGACACCTCATGGGGTTGATGTGCAAATCCTCCTGCAGCCGCATATTCGAGCATAAAACCAGGAGGCTGTTCAGATCATGAGTGCTGTGCACTACCTTCATGAGAATGGAATTACACACTGAGACCTCCAGCCCAACAACATCCTGTTGGAAGCCAAACACAATGCCAAGGTCAGTGATTTAGGCTGAGTGTCAGGATGAACACAGGGCAGTTGATAAAGGGAGCTTGTTAAGCCTGGATCTTCTGACCCCCAGAAATGTCCCTACACAAAATGTATGATGCCTACAAGATGGACATTTGAAACTTGGGCATCATTTAGTATGTGATGACAGAGAAATTTCTCCTTAGAGAGGAGGAAGTTTGCTGACATACAGGTCCTAGTCATAGAAACCAAGTATAGCCCTCCACTATACAGAACTGCAAAGGGACATGACCTACTGTCCCTCTTCTGACTGTGGACTCTAGTCAGAGGACCAATGTTGAACAAATACTGGAGCACCCCTGGCTGATAGGGTAAGTGGACTGGGTCTTGATGAGACACTACCCAGCAAGCTGGATCCCATTATTGTGGCAGTCATGTGTGACATGAGGTAGAATGCAGCTGAGACTCAACGGGCAATACAGCACAGAGCATTCAATGAAGCCACAGGCACCTACCTGGACATCAGAGAAAACTTAAAACAGAATGCTGGCCATGTGGAGTTGAGAACAGGGCCATGGATGGTACCACCATACCCAACTCCTGAAGAACATCACCCCTCTCATTTCCCTCCATGAAGGAGACCCAGCTTACCGACACAACTTAATAGTTTCAGCTTGTCCTCAGAATTTCAGTGGGATGATGATGGCACCCAAACACATGTGAAGAGTCTGAATTGCTAGTCTGCCTGCCATTCCCTTGTGCTTCCTGCCTAGCTACAGTTCTAGCAGAATCTGGGACCAGTTTTCCTTTGACTAGTTGAGCAGGCTAGAGAGTTGTGAGTCAGAGGAGAATGCCCTTCCCTCTAGGCAGCCACAACTAGAGGCCACAGCCTCCAGCTGGAGTACTAGACAGGGCTGGAGGAGACAGGAGGCTGGACTAGACAGGAGGAGGAGGGCTGACAGGATAGTCACCATTCTTCCCAGACTTTGCTGCTGTCTGAAGGCCCCAAAGTAATGCCCACAGGGTTAGAGCACAGCTATTCCAGGAAGGGGTGAAGAACTTATAAACTTTCTCTCATTGGGATGTGGGAAATAAGAGAGGTGTACACATAAATGCTGTGGGAGCAAGTCATGCTGGAAGTTCACACTGCATGTTGCCAGCACACCCATCAGAGGCCTCAGACCAGGCCAGCCCAGCCAGGCCCTGTGACAAGTGCTAGGGGATCCTGCAGCAGGGATTAGGGGGAAAGGACAGCTGAAATGGAGTTGACTTTCTAAGCTTAAAGGTAAGTTGAAAGGTACCTTCAGCTGCCTCCCACTTCTGAGCAAAAGCAGTAGGCAAGCATTTTTAATAATGTATACAACATGCCCCAAATACTTCATACATTGTGCTTAAGGGCAGCAAGATTGGTTGAGCAAATAACGTCCATAATGACAAAATCTTGCTATGTTTGGTTGTAACTTTTTTCTGTTTCTTGTAGCCTGGGATTGATCAGAGAAGCGTAATCATGACAGAGAAGCAGACAGGCAGGCAGGCATAGGCAGTACAGTCAACATTCTGTCATGATCACCCTTCTCTCAGTAATTCCAGGCTACAATAAAAAGAACTTAGGCACTGTCCCAACACATCTGGGAAGGCAAGCCTTTCCCATAATGTACACAACGTGCCAACAAATCCTTTACATATTGTGCTTAAGGGCAGATACATTGACTGAGCAAATAATGTAAATTATTTCAATAATAGGTATGGTTTGTTTTAAATTATTTTTAATGTAGCCTGGGATTCTGAAAGAAGGGTGATCATGACAGGCACGTAGGCTGGCAGGCATTATGAGGTACAGTCAATATCCTGTGATGATCACCTTTCTCTCAGAAATCCCATGCTACAATAAACAAAACTTTGTGCACTGTCTCAACACATCTGGGAAGGCAAGAATTTTTAATAATGTATACAACATGACCCCAAATCCTTTATATTTTGTGCTTAAGAGCAGCTAGATTGTTTCGGCAATTAATGTCCATAATGACATAACAGTAGGTGTGCTTTGCTCTAAATTTTTTCTGTTTATTGTTGCCATGGAATTTTTATAGAAGGGTGTTCATGACAGGCTGGCAGGCAGGCAGGCAGGCTGGCAGGCAGGCACACATTAGGAGGTGCAGTCAACATCCTGTCATGGACACCCATATCTTAGAAATCCCAGGCTACAATAAACAGGATTTGTTGCACTGTTTCAACATATCTGAGAAGGCAAGCATTTTTAACAATGTATACCACATGCCCCCAAATCCTTTATAAACTGTGTTTAAGAGAAGTCAGTTTGATCAATAATGTCAATTATGACATAATAATAGCTATGATTTGTTGTAACATTTTCTCTTTATGGTAGACTGGTATTTCTCAGAGAAGGGTAATCATGACAGGCAGGTAGGCAGGTAGGCAGACAGGCTGGCAGACATTAGGAGGTACAGTGAACATTCTGTCATGATGACCTTTTTCTCAGAAATCCAAGGCTACAATGAACAGGACTTCGTGCACTCTCTCAACACATCAGGGAAAGCAAACATTTTTAATAATGTATACAACATGCCCCCAAATCCTTACAGGTTGTGCTAAATCTGTGAAATCAGATTGATTGATCAAATGAGGTCAATTATGACAATAGTAGCTATGATTTGTTGCAATCATTTCTGTTTATGGTAGCCTGGGATTTCTAGGAGAAGGTTGATCATGACAGGCAGCCAGGCAGGCGGGCAGGCATCTGGAGCTACAGTCAACATCCTGTCGTGATCCATGTCACAGTCTCAACACATCTGGGAAGGCAAGCATTTTTAATAATGTATACAACATATCCCCAAATTCTTATACATTAGGCTTAAGTGTAGCCAGAGTGCTTGAGCAAATAATGTCGATAAAGTTATAATAGTATCTATATTTTGTTGTATTTTTTCTGTTTATTGTTGCCTGGTATTTCTGAGAGAAGGTTGAATATGACAGGCACGCAGGCAGGAAGGCAATCAGGCAGGCAGGCAAGCATTTTGAGGTACAGTAAACATCCGGTCATTATCACCCTTCTCTCAGAAATTCCAGGCTACAATCAACAAAACTTCGTCCACTGCTTCTACAAACTGGGAAAACAAGCCTTTTAAATGCTATATACAATATGCCCCCAAGTCCTTTATACATTGTGCTTAAGGGCAACCAGATTGGTTGAGCAAATAATGTACATGTTAACACAATAGTAGCTGTTTGTTGTAAATTATTTCGGTTTATTTTAGCCTGGGATTTCTGATAGAAGGTTGAGCATGTATGGCACGCAGGCAGGCAGGCATGCTGGCAGGATCTCAGGCAGGCAGAAAGGCATGTAGGCATTAGGTGGTACAATCAATATGCTGTCATGGTTACCCTTCTCACAGAAATCACTGGGTACAATAAATAGGACTTGGCAAACTTTCTGCACACATCTGGAAGGCAAGCATTTTTAATAATGTATACAGCATGCCCCAAAATTCTTTATATACTTTGCTTAAGGATATACAAATTGCTTGAGCAAATAAGGTCAATCATGACATAATAGTAGCTATGTATTTTTGTAGATTTTCTCTGTTGATTGTACCATGGGATTTCTGAGAGTAGGGTGACCATGGCAGTCAGGCAGGCAAGCAAGCAGTCAGGCAGGCAGGTAGGCAAGCAGGTTTTAGGTGGTACAGTCAACATCCTGTCATGATCATTCTTATCTCAGAAATCTGAGACTACAGTAAGCAGAACTTCCTGAATTGTGTCAACACTTTTGGTATGGCAAGCATTTTTAATAATGTATACAGCATGCCCCCAAATCCTTTATACATTTTGCTTAAGTGCAGCCAGATTGGTTGAGAAAATATTGTCAATCATGACATAATAGTAGCTATGATTTGTTGTATATTTGTTTGGTTTATTGTAGCCTGGTGTTTCTGAAAGAAGGGTTATCATGACAGAGATACAGGCAGGCAGGCAGGCAGGCAGTCATTTGGCGATACAGTCAACATCCTGTCAGGATCACCCTTCTCTCAGTAATCCCAGGCTACAATAAATGGACTTTGTGAACTACTGCACATATTGGGAAGGCAAGAATTTTTAATAATGTATACACCATGCCCCCAAATCGTTTATACATTGTGCTTAAGGGCAGTCAGATTGGTTAAGCAAATAATGTCCATTATGACATAATAGTAGCTATGTTTTGTTATAAATGTTTTCTGTTTATTGTAGCCTGGGATTTCTGAGAGATGGGTGATCCTGACAGGCAGGCAGGGATTAGGAGGTACAGTCAACATCCTGTCATGACCATCATTCTCTCACAAATCCCAGTCTACAATAAACAGCACTTCCTGCACATTCTCAACACATCTGGAAAGGCAAGCATTTTCTTATAATGTATACAACAGGCTCCCAAATCCTTTATACACTGTGCTTAAGGACTGACAGATTGGTTGAGCAAATAATGTCCATAATGACATATGGCAGCTATAATTTGTTCTAAATTTTTTCTGTTTATTGTAGCCTGGGATTTCTGAGAGGAGGGTGATAAACAGGCAAGCAGGTAATAGGGGGTACAGTCTACATCCTGTCATGTACACCATTGTCTCAGAACTCCCAAGCTCCAACAAAGAGAACTTCGTTCACTGCCTAACACATCTGGGAAGGCACTCATTTTAATGATATATACAACATGCCCCGAATCCATTATAAATTTTGCTTAAGAGCAGTCAGTTTGGTTGAGCAAATAATTTCCATTATGACCTAATAGTAGCTTTGTTTTGTTATATATTTTTTCTCTTTATTATAGCGTGGGATTTCTCAGAGATGGGTGATCACCACAGGCAGGAACGCAGACAGGGAGGCCGGGAGGAAGGAAGGCAGGCCTTAGGAGGTACAGTCAACATACTGTCATGATCACCATTCGGTCAGATATCCCAGGCTACAATAAAGAGCACTTAATGCACTCTCTGAACACATCTGAGAAGGCAAGCATTTGTAATAATGTATACAATATGCACTCAAATCCTTTATACATTGGGCTTAAGAACAGCCAGATTGTTTGAGCAAAAAACGTCAATAATGACATAATTGTAGCTATGTTTGTTGTAAATTTTTCTGTTTATTGTTGCCTACGATTGCTGGGAGATAGGTGATCATGACAGGTAGGCAGGCAGGCAGGCAGGCAGGCATTAGGTGGAAAAGTCAACATCCTGGCTTGATTACCCTCCTGTCAGAAATCACAGGCTACAATAAGCAGAACATTGTGCACAGTCTCAAAACATCTGGGAAGGCAAGCATTTTTAATACTTTAAACAACACCCCCACAAATCTTTTAAACATTGTGCTTAAGGGCAGCCAGATTAGTGGAGCAAATAATGGCCATAATGACATAATAGTAGCTATGTTTTGTTGTAATTTTTTTCTGTTTATTGTAGCCTGGGATTTCTTAGAGAAGGGTGATCATCACAGGTAGGCAGGCAGGCAGGCATTAGGTGGTATAGTCAACATCCTGTAATGATCACCCTTCACTCAGAAATCCCAGGCTACAGGAAACAGGACTTCCTGAACTGTCTCAATACATCTGGGAAGGCAATCATTTTTAATAATGTATACAACATGCCCCCAAATCCTTTATAACTTGTGATTAAGGGCAGCCAGTTTGGTTCAGAAAACAATGTACACAATGACATAAAATAGCCATGATTTGTCATAATTTTTTCTCTTGTGTATAGCCTAGGATTTCTTAGAGAAAGGATGATCATCACAGGCAGGCAGGCATTCAGACATTAGGAGGTACAGTCAACCTCCTTTGTAAGCACCCTTCTCAGAAATCCCAGGTTACAATAAACAGAACATCGTGCACTGTCTCAACACATCTGGGAAGGAAAGCATTTTTAATAATGTATACACCATGCCATAAAAGGCTTCATACCTTGTGCTTAAGGGCAGCCAGATTGGTTGAGCAAATATTGTCACTCATGGCATAATAGTAGCTATGATTTTGTATATTTTTCCTTTTAATTGTATCCTGGAATTTCTGGGAGAAGTTTTATCATGACAGGGTTGCAGAAAGGCAGGCAGGCATTAGGAGGTACCGTCAATATCCTGTCATAATCCCTCTTGCCTCAGAAATCCCAGGCTACAATAGACTTCATGGACTGTCTCAACACATCTGGGAACGCAAGCATTTTTAATGATATATTCACCATGCCTCCAAATCCTTTATAAATTGTTCTTAAAGGCATTCTGATGGGTTGAGCACATAATGTCCATTATTACATAATACTCACTATGTTTTGTTGTAAAATTTTTTCTGTTTATTGTAGCTTGTGATTTCTGAGAGATGGGTGACTATGACAGGCAGGCAGGCAGGCAGGCAGGCAGGGATGCATTTTGGCAGGCAGTCATTAAGAGGTACAGTTAACATCCTGTCATGAACATCCTTCTCTCAGAAGTCCCAGGCTACAATAAACACAACTTGCTGTACTGACTCAACACATCCAGAAAGAGAAGTGTTTATAATACTGTACACACAACACGCCCCCAAATCTGTTATACATTGTGCTTAAGAGCAGCCAGATTGGTTGAGTGAATAATGTCCACAATGACACAATAGTAGCTATGTTGGGTTTTTTTTTGTAATTTTTTTAATGTAGCCGGGGATTTCTGAGAGAAGGATGATCATCACAGCAGGCAGGCAGGTAGGCAGGAAGGCAGGCAGGGAGGCTAGCAGGCAGGCAGGCATTAGGAGGAACAGTGAACATCCTGCTATGATCAACATTCTTTCAGAAATCCCAGGCTACAATGAACAGAAATTTATGCACGGTTTCAAAACATCTGGGAATGCAAGCGATTTTAATAATGTAAACAACAGTCCCCCAAATATTTTATACATTTTCTTAAGGGCAAACAGATTGCAAATAATGTCAATATTGACACAATAATAGCTAAGTTTTCTTGAAAATATTTTGTTTATTGCAGCCAGGGATTTCTGAGAGAACCAGTACCCAGACAGTCAGTCAAGCAGGCAGAAAGTCAGGCACTAGGAGGTACAGTGAACATCCTGTCATGATCACCCTCCTTTCAGAAATCCCAGGCTACAATAAACAGAACTTTGTGCACTGTCTCTACATATCTGGGTTGGCAAGCCTTTTAAGTGCTCTATACAACATGCCCCCAAATCCTTTATGAATTGGGTTAAGGTTAATCAGATTTGTTGAGCAAATAATGTACATTGTGATGTAATATTCGATATGTTTTGTGGTGAAATTTTTCTGTTATTGTAGCCTGAGATTTCTGAGGAAAGGGTGATCATGACAGGCAGTCAGGCCAGCACGCAGGCATAAGGAAGCACATTCAATAATTTGTCATGATCACCCTTTCCTCAAAAATACCATGCTAAAATGAACAGAACTTCGTGCACTGTCTCAAAACATCTGGAAAGGCAAGCTTTTTAAAATAATGTAAACAGCATGCCCCAAATCCTTGATAGAATTTGCTTAAATATACAACTGTGAGCTACTGGTAACCAGCATAGGTTTTTTAATATAGTGTGGCAAGATCCCCTCCCTTCAGAACCACAACCTTTGCCTGTCTCTGGAAAACTGGGTGTTTTGAGGGTGCCTTCTTTATTAGCCTGATTCATGAGGGCAAAACACTTAACCAGAACACCCTGTGCCACTCCCCTCTGTACCATATCGATCCTCAGGAACACAGATTTGGGGCACCAAAAACCCATATGTCAACCCACCTGTTATACAGTTGATACAGATAGAAAATGATAGGCGCAGATTCATTTCTCAGGTCAGTAGGACTAAACTGGGAAGTCTCACATTTATTGTTGCATTGTGGATATTCCTGAGATCATCCCATCCTCCTTTATCTCTGGTCCTGGGGACCAAAATCAAGCTAAAGGTAGTGTTGAAGGTGGCAATATCTTCTGCAATCTGAGACAGGACCTGCTTGGTACCCATAATCCCTCTCTCAAATCTGCACAGAGAACACCTGCTTCTGTCTTGGTTTTATTTGCTAGCTGCTTCACTTTGACAATTTTATCCTTTCTGTCACTCCTTTCTTTTTCTCTTTCAACATGAATCAGGGTTTCATAGTGATTCTGCCCTTTTAGCATGGTAGTCAAAAATTCAATGACCCCATGCACATTTTAAAATTTGGCCCGGCTTCATAAGAATGACCCACCAGTGAGAGTTTTATCAGGAAATTCAAAATTGCCATAATAATCTGGAATAAATATTTATTGAAGAGATTTGCATATTATGGAAGTAGGGTATAGATGAGTGCATAGCTTTATGGAAAGGATTCTGTCCTGCCTGGGGTTCCTAACATCACTGTCACACAGTGGGACTCACAGATGGTTAAAAATTAGATTAAACAAATGAACAAATCAAAAATTAGCTTGGGAGAAAGGAGAGCGTGGATGAGCTATAGCTCAAGTGCAATTTGCAGTCATCTTCCATCACTTCAAAATTCTAAGAAGAGATGACCTCACAGAGAAGATGGCACCCTGCACAATTACATTGGACACACCTCTGACCTGGATGTAGATTCCAGAATGGCAGACAGCTGTTGACCAGGAGACCTAATGGGAGACCTGGAGAGCTGTTAGGGCCAGGAGACCTAATATGAGCTACATTGGCCCTGGTGACCTCTCCTTCAGATCCTAGTAGCTACTGTTTCTGTTCTACCATCCAAGTCACATGGAGCTGGAGGTCATTTTGAACAAGGGAATTCTGGGAAATGTAGTTCTGGATCATCAAAGAGAGAAAAGCCTGAAACCACATTAGTGCAGACCTCAATGCCTGCCAAAGTTACTGCTGCTCATAATGTCCACACTTAAGAAACACTTCTCAGCACCAGATTGTAATCTGATGGGGAAACTTGGCTATTTCTGACCATCTAAAGCTGCAAAAGCCCTTCTAGAAATTTCTGTTCTCTTCCTACCACATTAATCACTAATTCTACCCCTGGAATTTCTTCACCCACAGCAGAAGAGGGATGAGTGAAAAGCAAACTCATGAGCTAAGCCAATAAATTCAAAGGGCATGTTCATCTTGGTTTTAGTTCAACACATGAAATTGGAATGTGTGAACAAAAATCAGCTTCTCTAGTAGAGTCAGCTATGTACCAACCGGCAGGAAAGTTGGCCACAAAAAACTACTCAAAGACAAATAGGAGATGGGGAGGGGGGATGGAGGTGGAGGAACCAAGAAATTCATTAAATTCACTAGGGAAAAGCAGCATTTCAGTTGCATACAAAAAAATATTCAATATGGGAAGTAATGACTCACAACTATTACCTTAGTTACTTAGGACACTAGGATTTGAGGATTGAGGTTCAAAGCCAGCCTGAGCAGAAGAGTTCATGAGACTCTTATTTCCAATTAGCCACCAAAAGCCAGAAGTAGAGCTGTGTCTCAAGTGGTAGAGCACCAGCCTTTAATAGAAAAATCTAAGGGCCAGCACCAAGGCCCTGAGTTCAGTATTTTGAAAACAGATAATTGTGTGAAAATGGCCAAAAAATGACATACAATGGCCCCAATCTCTGAGGCCATTGAGGTCTCTGCATAGAATTCTGATCTAATATATTTTGACAAGTGGAAGCATAGAGTTGTTTCTTTATCTTGATTAAGGCTTAGGATACAGAAGAATGACATGATTACCACATGTTCTCAGACAGGTGCTTTATGAAAATAGCTTGATCTATACTAGAAAGTTTAAGGAAAAAATTACCTGTTTGAAAGTGAAAGTTCAGAATGGAATTGTGAGACTCAATTTTGGTATTGATTGATTACTGGTGTCAGCAGCACCCTTGCTTCTTTAGGCAAGATGAAATGAGTACATTTTCAGAGGTCGCTGCATACCTGCTGGAACCTGTTTGCATCAACAAGCAATGCCCTGTGGCTCTAAGGAACATAGTGTGCATGATTTGCCCCTATGGGCATGATACCCTCATATAGTTGGTTGTCATCTCATTGGCACAGTATTTTTTTCTTGCCATTTCATCTGTAGTTGACATGGCATTCTTGGATGCAACCCAGTGGCATCATCCAAAATGGTGTTCATGCAAATAGATTTTGGACACAGATGTTGGACGATAGCTATCCAAGAAAATGTCTTCCCTGTGGGCTTCACTATCTGTCTTCTTGGAGGAAATCATAGCACCTGCATGAAGAGGGAGAACCTGCAAACATGTTTTCCAACTCATGTTTTTCTCCTGGATAGAAGGCCACAGATTCACAGCCCCAGGAAAGAGTTTTACACATTCTTCCCAGGAGATTCGCAAGAGGCTTAGATGAAAGAACATTAGCTACAGTGTAAATCTCTGCCAATAAAAAGACACATATGCATACATACAGACATATATGAGTATACATACCTGGCACTGCAACCTTTACTTCCAGGCAGAATTTCAGCTTGGCAGATGCTTCAGGGATGGGCACTTTGATCTTCATACTCATTCTTCTCCAGCTTCCCCTTCTCAAGTCCTTGGCTAGCACTTATTTTTCTACAATGAAGCACCGAGCCCACATGGATGGAGATGTGCTGATGGCTGGATTTTTCCCTCTCTACACTTTAGGAACAGATGGCAGTAACAGTGATGCTTCCAGGAAAGAAGACAATAAGCCGTAAGTAGCTTATCATTCTATTTTCATTTATTGTTTTTGTTTTCAGGATTGGCAGTGGCTGAGGGAACTTGTGTGTGCAAAATAATATCCTTTGTCTTCTCTACCCTGACCTCCCATTTCTAGTGTTCCAGAAACAGCTCAGTTTCGTTATTCTATTTTACAAGTACTCCTGGGTAACGTTCTCTCTATCAGTAGAAGACTCTTGTTTCAAGCACTGTAGCTTCTCCTTTCCAGGGCTGTAAGTTCTTCAATTTATTCAAACATCCCTGTATCTCTTGCATCCCAGCTATCATGGTTGATAATGAAGTGATGTTATTAGAGACAACCTGTGTCAGTGGCATGAATTCTGTACCAAAGGTTACAGAAACTTTTCCTTCCCAACTGGCCAGTGGTCTGAAATTTTTTTCTTTTGTGACATATATTCCGAGGAAATTGACTAAAATTCTTATTGTAGTCTGGTGGCTCCTGATTGTAATCCTATCTAAGCAAAAGGCTGATATCTGAGTGTTGTGGGTTGAAGCCAACCTGGACAGGAACTTCCTTGAGAATTTTATCTCCAATTACCCAGCCAAAAGCTGGAAGTGGGGCTTTGGCTCAAGAAGCAGAATGCTATCCTTGAGCCAAAAAGTTCTATTAGAGTGCCTAGGCTTTGTTTTCAAACCCCAAGACACACAACACACACATATAATCACAGACTCTCTCTCTCTCTCTCTCTCTCTCTCTCTCTCTCTCTCTCTCTCTCTCTCTCTCTACTGTGGACAAGAAGTTACTAAATGATTATTTCATGTCAGATATGGTCCACAATCCAAGTATTACCTCATATACAATAAGTGCAATGTTTTAACTTATTCCCTGGCAAAAAATAAGCAAGTATTCAAATCATCAAAGTCATAGGTTTTTAATTACTCCTCCTGAATTTCTATGCTCATTATTTAGGTTTAACTTCAAAAACTACCAGTTTGTTTTAGCCTTGGCTTTTGCTATTGAAGGAATCAAAACAAATTCTCATCTTTTACACAACTTGACTCTGGGATTTGATATCTATGATGTGCAATTTGGAGAATGGCTAGCATTTAAAATCCCTTCATTTGCCTCTTTGGGAACTACAAGAGTCCAAACTACTCCTGTATGAAAGAGAGCAAGTTCATAGCAGTGCTGACAGGACCATCAGGATTAACATCTTCCCAGATTGGAATGTTGCTAGGCCTCTACAGTTTTCCACAGGTGAGGGTGAGAAAGTGAGCAGATATTAAGTAAATGTCTAATTTATTGCCATTTCACGTGAGAGAAAAGAATGATAAGAAGATACTAGATTTATGAGCCTATTGAATTTTGTGTTATCCAAAAAAAAATAGAGTTCAAAATAATTGGATATTTATAGTCCCATGTGTAGAAAAGAGGATAGAAAAGTTAGAGCAAAAAAACCCAAAGTGATTCTTTTTTAAAGCAAGAAGTAGGAAATGATTTTAAAGTGTGGAGAGATGATGACAAGTGTGCTGGTAGCTCACGCTCTAATCCCAGTAACTCAAGATATGTTTATGTCCATTTAGTCAGCCCAAAGCAGACAGCAAATATGTAGTTCCATTGGTAGAGTGCTAGACTTGAGAGGAAAAAGTCAAGTTAATGCATGAATCTCTGAGTTCATTGCGCTCTACTGGCTAGCTTGCACATGCACAAACCCACACTCGTGCAAGATATTATGTTGAATGAAGTCAGAAAGAAAGGGACGTGTGTTTTCTCCAATATGAAAGTTAGATCTAAAACATGACCATGAATTATGAAATAAGTATGAAACACATACAAAGCTTTTTGTTTAAGTGCATGAACCGTCTGGCTAGTTTATACTACATAGAGGGATTGAAGTCCATGATTTATTGTCTGACCAAATAACTGACAGTATAAAAATAAATGAACAATAGAAAGCTGAAGCCTATCCTGTCTGAAGGTGATAGATATTAAAGGTATCTGAAAAAGAGCAGAGGAATGGGGAATAGAAGTAGATGTGTGGGAAAATACAAGATAATAGTCAATGTACCTATGTAAAAACGGACTTAGGAAAGTTGGGATGAATGTGGTTGCTAGAGATAGGAGTTATAGATAGAAATAATGACAGAGATCAAAGGCATTATATGAGCACATTTCACAACTATTAAAACAATGAAAATGTTTAAATGAGAAAATTACTTTCCTTTAATTTTACTGGTTTACTTAATATACTTAACGATAGTGATTGTGATAGATGGCAATATTCCCATTCATGGGCATCCAATTTTGATTTTTTCAGCTTACCTTTGGGCCTCTTAATCAAGGCCTGAGTGACCATTACAAGTTCCCTGCTCTGTATCAGATGGCCCAGAAGGACACATCAATAGCTACTGCCATGGTCTCCTTACTGATTCACTTCAACTGGAACTGGGTGGATCTTTTTACCATAGAAGATGAGAAAGGTTTGTGGATTCTTCCTGCATTGAAAAAAGAAATGGCCAAGAACAGAGTTTGTATAGCCTTTGAGCTAGCTCTTCCAACCCATGGTGTATTATACACACTCAAAGTCATGTCCCTTTATAACCAGATTAATAAATCCTCAGCAAATGTCCTTGTCATATTCGGTGAGGATGAATCTCTACTAGATTTAATGAGGTGTGTTGAGCAACTATTAATAAAAGGCAAAGTTTGTATCTTGATCTCACATTGGGATTTAACCATCAGAAAGAGATATTTCATGCTTGGCTCATCCCATGTACCTCTCATTTTCTCACAACATCAACCAGATGTTTCTGGATTTACAGATTTTGTCAAGGCAGCTAACCCTTCCACCTACCCAGAAGTCTTTTTCCTTGCTAGGTTGTGGTTTCTGTCTTTTAATTGCTCAGATTCTGAGTCTGACTGTGTAACATGGGAGAACTGTCCTCATGAGGCCTCCTTGGATTGGTTGCCTGGGCACATTTTTTACATGATTATGTCTGGAGACAGTTACAACGTGTACAACGCTGTGTATGCTGTGGCCCATGCTCTCCATGAGATTCTTCTTTATCAATCAGAAGTACAAACAATGGGAAACAGGAAATGGAGAGTCCATTCCCCTGCACAGGTAAGGCCTTCTGTTTCTGATGGCACACACCGTCAGAACAGTCAATTTGTACAGCACTTTATCACAACATGAAATTAAATATTTTAGTTATGTTCCCCAAATTAAATTAATTATGTTTCTGTAAAAGTCTGTGAGGTTTTCTGGAGATGTGTTCCTGTGCTCTAAAGGAAAACAGGCCAGTAACAAGCAACAAATTAATTCCACATTTCCATACATTCTTCTACTGATTAATAACCTGAACATTCACACAGATAATGTTTTGATAAGTTATTAGCACCTTTTCCATATGAGTTTCTAAGCATGACCTGCTGAGCAAAAGTATTTTTGTTTTTAATAAGTGACCTAGTTTCATTCTCCAATAGATATTAAAACTTGAACAAGCTCAAACTATAACTCTAGACACTAATAGAATTCATTGTTGTGGAAAACTCTAACTAGACATCTGAGAATTCCTGCATTTGTGATTATTTAAATGAAATAGGTTTCTCTTGAAAAGAGGACTTGTAGCATTTTGCTGAGTGACCAGCATTCAGGAAAATTATTTTTATTCCTGCAGGATTTTCTTCTGCAGTGGTTCATCAGCTGTCTGTGCTTTTCTTGAACTCTGAATCAGAGATTAAAGACACTCAGGAGCTTTTCTTAATTCTTAATTCTAATTTTCTTAATTTCTGTCTGACCACTGGGATGTACTTCACCATAAGATGATGTATCTCTTGTAGCTACACCCTTTTCTGAAGAACATCAAATTTCAGAATCCTGCTGGAGACTGGGTAATTTTAGATGACAGAAGCAAATTAGAGGCAGAGTATGACATTGTGAACATTTGGAATTTTCCAGAAGGTCTTGATCTTGAGGTGAAAATAGGAAAGTTTTCTCCATTTGCTCTACATGATCATCAACTGTCTTTATCTGAAGATATGGTAGAGTGGGCCATAGGAACTACAGAGGTGGGTTGGATTTAATTCTAATGATTTTAAGAACAAATAAGTAAGTAAAATTCACACTTAAAATGTATACCTGATTGAATGCCAGCAACTGTCTCCTGTAACACTAGCTACTCAGTTCTGAATATCCTGATTTGAAGTCAGGCCAAGCAGGAACTCCTGTGAGATTATTATCTTCATTTAACCAGTGCAAAAGAGATCCTGGGGGCTGGCTGATAATTCTAATCCTATCTACTTGGGAGTTTGACATCCTCAGTTCTCAGACTAAAGCTCATTTTAGAGCCCCGCCAGGCAAGAAATCTGGAGACTCTATGTCATTAAACTATCAAAAACTAAGCTGGAGCTGTGGATCAAGCAGCCCATTACTCATCTTGAATAAAAGCAACTCAAGGACATTGCTTAGACAGTGAGTTCAAGCTCCAGGATCAGCATCATCCAGAAAAAATTCAGTTTGTTCCTAAATATTAATTTTGAACAATGTCATAAAATACAAATTGAACGTTTCTTAGCAGGATTCTAACACCGATAAAGTACCTAAGGAATTGCTTTGAGTGTTTGAAAGGTTTATTTGGTTCTGTTCTCTGGTTGCTTCATTTAATGATTAGTTGAGCTGTTACTTAGGTATCTTTCATGAGAGTAATCATTGAATGTGGTAGCATATAATCCTTTTTTGAATCTAAGTTGTTCAAATAATGGAACTTTTGCAATGTTAGGAAAAGCGTAAACCATTTCTGACACATGTGTGATTTTCCTCAGGCTGTTCATTCTGTCTGCAGTGAAAGCTGTGGTCTTGGATTCATGAAATCTCCTCAGGAGGGAAAGGCTGCCTGCTGCTTTGATTGCACTCCTTGCACAAAAAATGAGATGGCCAATGGGACAGGTAAGTTCAGAGTGGAAGGATGTTGGGAGCCAAGCTAGCAGCTAAGCTCATCCTGACCTCTGGCTGTGCCGATGTCGCCAAGATGTCGGGAGCCAAACCTGCACCTAGGTTCATTATCACCTCTGGCTGTGCTGTTACCGCCAGGATATGCTAAAGGCAAAGTCCACAGCCACTGTCCGGAATTGCTTTGTTACCTTGTGTTTACTGTAATCAAATGTTGTAAACTTCAAAGCCTCTTTGTGTTCTGGAATTTTAACAACCCTATGCTATTCCCTGGTTCCAAAACTGCATATAAGCTGGGAGTTGAGAATAAACTGTTGCTGCAGTCTTGAGTTTCAATCTCGAGATGCAGACCTCCCGTACCCCATCTTTCCCTCTTGTCTTTTTTCTCTTGTCTTGTATTTTTCCTTTTCCTTGATCCTCGCCGCCCTCAGTCAGGATTCCCGTTCACTGCCGGCTGGCTCGGCAGGTGTGGCGCCTTGGAACAGGGACCTGAAGCCTGGGATGATGGCCGAGGACCCCCCGCTCAGGTAAGGACGTCAGATTACTTGGGAAGGAGAGCGGGAGGAGAGAGTATTGTCGGGAGTAAGAAATTATGGGATAAAGTATAGGCTGCATGCTATATGTGCAGGCCCCCAAAGGCATGCTTAATGCCTGGGCAGTGAAAGTTTGCCAAAGTAACTTAGAACGTTTCTTTTACTTTATTGAGGAAGCATGCCCCCAGTTCCTGGAGGAAGGAACCAATAACTTAGAAACTTGCTAGAAAATTGAAAAAAAAAAAAAAGGGAGGGGAACATTATGATGCAACTGGCCCTGAGAAAACCTCAGTGGATGCTATTATTCTTTGGTATCTGGTGCGAGATTGCTTAGATCTTAGACATGAATAGATTAAATTCGATCAGTCAATTGGAGAAACTGAACAGGGACCTGATGAGTGTAGCCCAGCTCCGGGAGCGTATGCTGCTGCCTGGGAAGAGCTGAGAAAATTAACAAGACCTGAACCCACTAGGCTAGATAGTAAGGAAGACTCAGATGGCTCAGACACTGAGGAGAAATTATGCAATGATCTTACTAATGATAGATTGACTCATGTTGAGAATATGTTGAAATCAGTATAGCTCTATTATCACAGCTTCATCCAGAACAACAAACTCCTTTAAAGGGAGTCCTGGCAGACTTACAGCTCTCCTAGGTGCAGGCTGCTAGCAGGGGCAAGGGACCTGAGGCTAGGAAAATACTAACACCACCGAGGTAACTTCTCCTGACTGAGCTCTCTATTTCCATCCACCAGGACAGATTTGAAACCCCAACCAGGGTGAGTGACCATTAGCCTGGAGCTTACATTTTCCATAAATCCACTGGGCTAGGTCAAGGAGATCAGCAATTGTGGGTGTTTGGAGACAAGTGATCTCTAGTTCAGCTCAGCTGGTTGCTCATCAAGTCTAAATTGCTTCAGAAAAGCTGCTCAAGTTTAAGCCCAATCTTATATATTTGGAATATTTTGCAGGACTTACCTAACTTCTATGAGCGCTCAGGCAGATGAAGTTCTCTCTGTCTCTTTTTCTGCCTCCCTCTAAACTCTGCCTGCCTGTCTGTGACATAGGATGGGTATCGATATTTGTTTAATATCTGCTTTAAAAGACTCAAAGAAAGGTATTCTATTCTTGTTATTGATGTTTAAGTTTTCGAGACTCAGTTAAATTCTGCTTGTTTGGCTTGTTTGGCTTGTCCCCCAGGTGACAAGCATGCCAAATTCCTGGAGGCTGGGCAGGGACATGGAGTCCTGTGGCCTTGCATTTCAAAGGTGCCTTACAATTCAAATGCTGAAAGATAAAGGTGTCTTACTCTGAGCTCACTGTCTGTGTTCATATCCTGTCTCCCATATGCTCCCTTTGTGAGCTAAACTGGTTTCTCAAAATTTGGCTTCTCGGATGATCTGAAAATTTTGGTTTGCTGAAAAGATTTTTTTTTCTTTACTATCTAACCATGTGGTTCTAGAATATAGGCAAAATAATATCATTTGCCACTGGAATTCCAGAAAAACTTACATGGCCAATTAAAGAACAATTCTAAGCGGGACCCAAAATGTGTGCACATTGTCTGTATGTGTATGTATGTCTATGTCTATGTCTATGTGTTGGTAAAACGTAAAAACAAAACAAAAAACAGGTTTTAAGCCCAAACTGATATGTTTGGGTGCAAACAAATATGTCTAAGAAAAACTCCAAAAGCTTTTAATATACAGCACATGATATAAGTACAATAATGTACAACCAGTGTGTTATTCTTTATGTCTATCTATGCTAA
The DNA here is from genome assembly GCF_023159225.1 of Perognathus longimembris pacificus. Taxonomy (NCBI): domain Eukaryota; kingdom Metazoa; phylum Chordata; class Mammalia; order Rodentia; family Heteromyidae; genus Perognathus; species Perognathus longimembris. The sequence continues at coordinate 112,318 of NW_025956972.1, forward strand.
GAGTCAAGTGTACATCTAATCCTGACAATTCTTTGGTATAGACTGATTTTGCTTCTCCATTTTTTTTCTTTTTTTGCTGTCCTCTCATAAACTCTTTAAGATCAAGGGACCAGAGTCATTTTGAAATAACTGCACAGGTGTGACTATTAACCTAAACTTTCCGGACCCAAAATTAACATTTTGCTTTATAGGATACAGGTTGACATGTGTGCTAGCTGAGTGGACCGTGGCAGTCTATGGCTACAGAAAGCTGCCTCCACAGTAGGCTCCCAAACTGGGAGTTGTTTGTGACTCAGAAACTGCCCTGGCTGCTACAGAGAACAGACTTGGTTGGCCTTCAATCTGTGTGGACTTTGTGACTAGAAAGATGGTTAAAGGCCCAAGCCTTCTAAAATCTGTTTAAAAATGCCCTTAACCAGTCTGTGTAGAAATTTACAGGCAACAAGCAGGAAATGTGACAGCCTATCCAGGGAACTCTACTAAAGAAATATCCAGATGCAAAACATCTCTCCTGCTGGCCTGCTAATTTGGGATGGAAGACACAGCCACTTCAGATCCACTGAAGCTGAGACTTTTATTGTTATTCATTTGTTTTCTCTTTCACGTGCCAGTAAGGTAAGGTTAAATAATATGATTTGATTTAATGGTACATGGACCCCATTCAGTCTGCTGTTCTTTAAGTGTTACAGCAAAACTCTGGCAACTACTTGGTGGTCAATTCTTAGCAACTTAAAGGTAAACTCTACTCCTTTTGTTCTCCTGTTGCTTTAATTGGAAATAAAAAGGGCCTTTATGCCTAAGACTCTTTGGATAGTTCAAAGCCAGCCCAGGCAGAGAAAAATAAAAATCCCTCTTGGTCATATTTTGGCTCCTTATTATTTTACTAGTCAGAAATTACAGGTTAAGACTTCTCATTTATGTACTTTGCATAATTTTCAAAGATTTCTGGGAGATATTAATTGGCTTCGCCCTTATCTTAAATTGTCCACAGCTGGACTTGGGCCACATTTGCCCTACTACCTCCCCATTGAATTCGCCTATTTTTGTAGTTAAAAAAGAAATCTGGTAAATGGAGACTCCTACAGGATCTCCGACGAGTAAATGCCACTATGGAACTTATGGGGGCATTACAACCAGGTTTGCCCTCTCCTATGGCAATTCCTCAAAATACATACAAAATTATAATTGACTTAAAAAATTGTTTTTATACCATGCCCCTTGCTCCTCAAGATTGCAAAAGCTTTGCATTTAGTGTCCCCTCTACTAATTTTAAAGAACCCATGAAACCGTACCATTGGCTGGTGTTGCCCCAAGGCATGGCGAATAGCCCCACCTTGTGTCAAAGCTTTGTAGCACGGGCTCTCTCTTCTACTCGCCAAAATTTTCCTTCTATTTGGTGTGTTGAAGGGGGACCCTGACCCTACATCTCCCAGAGAAATGACAACTGAAGCAGCCGAAGCCTTGAGCATAGTAAATTCTGCCATTTCTTCCCAACATGTAAATTATATAGATTACTCAGCCCCTTGGGAAGCTTATATTTTAACTACACCTCATTCTCCAACAGCGGTCCTTTGGCAGAAGGGACCC